>NW_007258884.1:740206-758458 GCF_000164805.1 Carlito syrichta | reverse complement strand
TCTGTTTGATTTCATCATTGACTCAGGAGTTGTTTAGCATCATGCTGTTTAGTGTCCATGTCTTTGTGGGTTTTGGGGGGACCTTGTTGGTGTTAATGTTTATTTTTATTCCATTGTGATCCGAGAAAGTGCATGGTAAAATTTCAGTCCTTTTAAATTGGCTTATGCTTGATTTATGGCCAATTATGTGGTCAATCTTAGAATATGTTCCATGCGGTGATGAGTAGAATGTATATTCTGTGGTCTTTGGATGGAGTGTTCCATAGGTATCAATTAAGTCCATTTGGTCAAGAGTCACATTGAGGTTCTGGATCTCATTGCTGATTTTTTGTCCTGATGATATGACTAGGGTTGTGAGTGGGGTATTAAAGTTCCCAGTTATGATGGTGTTAGAGTCAATATCTTTCTTCAGTTTTGTTGCCTTATGAAAGTTGGCACACCTATATTGGGTGCATATATGTTTAGGATAGATATTTCTTGTTGATGGAGTGAAGCTTTTATCATTATATAGTGGCCCTCTGTATCTTTTTTAATTTTTGATAGCTTAAATAGTATTTTGTCTGAAATTAGGATCGCGACTCCTCCTTTCTTTTGTGTTCCATTTGCCTGAAAATTTGTTTCCCATCCTCTTACTTTGAGTCTGTGCATGTCCTTTCTAGTGAGATGGGTCTCTTGAAGGCAGTATATTGTTGCCTGGGGATATTTTATATATTTTGCCATTCTATATCTTTTCAGTGGTGCATTTAGTCCATTCACATTCAGGCTAATTATTGAAATGTGAGAGTTCATCCCTATCATAGAGTTCTTATAGAGTTGTTGTTCTTCCACTTGGTTTTTTGTCTTTCTTTTGGTTTTGGGGTGGGATCATGTGTATTTTATTCTTTTTCCTGTACTCTTTGAAGAATGCTGTTCTTTTTTCCTTTCTTCTGTGTTTTGTACTTTCTTAAGTGTTTCATGTAGAGGTGGTTTGGTGGCAGCGTAAGTTCTTAGGGATTGGATATCTGGGAAAGATTTTAATTCTCCTTCACTGATGAATCTTAACTTGGCCGGATAGGTTATTCTTGGTTGAAATTGTTTATCTTTTAGGACTTTGAAGATAGGGCTCCAAGCTCTCCTAGCCTGCATGGTTTCTGTAGATAAATGTGCTGCTATTCTAATTGGTCTTCCACGATAGGTGATCTGGCCTTTTTCTCTTGCTGCCTTTAGGATTTTTTCTTTTATGCTTACTTTGTTTAGGCAAATTATTATGTGTCTAGGAGTTGGTCTTCTTATTTGTTGTCTTGCAGGGGTTCTCTGAATCTCTTGTGTTTGAATTTTTGCATCACTGATTAGATAAGGGAAGTTTTCTTGAATGATCTCATGGAAAGTTTGTTCCAGTGTGATCTCTGTCTCTCTTTCTGCCTGAGGAAGACCAATTACTCTTAGGTTCAGTATCTTGAAGTAATCGCTCATCTCTTGAAGGTTTTGTTCTGTCTTTTTGAGCTTGTTTTCTGTGTTTTTAAGAATTTGGGTTAGTTCTATATTTTGGTCCTCAAGCTCTGAGATTCTTTCTTCTGCTTGGGTAATTCTGCTTTCCGTGCTTATCAGTTTGTTATTTATTTCATTCACAGTATTTTTATTACTGTTATTTTAGATATCAGTTCCTTCCTAACTTCTTCTTGTCTATCCTCAATTCTTTTTAATCTCTCCATTAATGTCTTGATATCTAGGTTTGTAGTTTGGGACCAGTCATACTGGGGGCTCTTCATTGTTTGCATTCCAAAGTCAGTTTTCTCGGTGTCTGCCCTCTCAGAGGTCTGGGAGGGACCTATAGTCTTCTTTTGGTTTTTCTTCATTTATGTAGCTTTTTCTCTTTCTCCCTTTTTCCCTCCCCTTCTTTAATTCTGTTTTTCAGGGAAGGTGGGGTTGCTTTTGTTCACTTGTGCAATCTCCTATTCTTCCTTATGAGGGTCCTCTGGCTTTGTTCACTTTTGAGGTTGGAATGTGGGCTTCAGGTTGTACTTTAAGCAGTTTTGAGGTTTAATTGAGGAGGAAGTTGTGATTCAGAATCTATATGCTGATTCCAGGATCCACCAACAGGTGTATGAGCACACTGGAACCTATTTCCCACTGCCTTATAATCTGTCTGTGCAACAGTACACAGCCAGCATACTCCTAAATGGACAAAAGTCGGAACCATTTCCCCTGAAAACTGGAACAAGACAAGGTTGCCCACTCTCACCCCTCCTGTTCAATATAGTATTGGAAGTCCTGGCTAGAGGAATCAGAGAAAAGAAGGCAATCAAGGGCATCCAAATAGGAAAAGAGAATATCAAGTTATCTCTCTTTGCAGATTACATGATTGTATACTTTGAAAACCCAAGAGAATCTGTCAAAAACCTCCTTACACTGATAAAGGCCTTTGGCAAAGTCTCAGCATATAAAATAAATGTGCAAAAGACAATTGCATTTCTTTACACCAATAATAAACAAACAGAAACCCCAATAAAAAGCACAATTCCATTCATAATATCCAAAAAAAAATGAAATACTTTGGCATCTTCCTAACCAGAGACATGAAAGACCTTTACAATGAAAACTATAGAACTCTGCTCAAAGAAATCAAAGATGACACAAACAAGTGGAAAAATATCCCATGCTCATGGGTTGGAAGAATCAACATTGTGAAGATGTCCGTCTTACCTAAAGCAATCTACAGATTCAATGCAAAACCCATCAAATTACCAGCAACATTCTTCTTAGACCTAGAAAAAAACAACACAGAAATTCATATGGAAACACATACGACCAAGAATAGCCAGAACAATCCTCAGCAAAAAAAACAAAGCAGGCAGTATCACATTACCAGACTTCAAACTTTACTATAAAGCTACAATCATCAAAACAGTTTGGTACTGGCATAGGAACAGGCATATAGATCAATGGAATAGAATTGAGATTCCAAACACTAAACCTCAATTCCTCAACCAATTCATCTTCGACAAAGCCTCCACCAGCTACCACTGGGGAGAGGAGAACCTATTCAGTAAATGGTGCTGGGGAAACTGACTGACCACATGCAGAAGATTCAAACAGGACCCCTATATATCCCCATACACAAAAATGAACTTCAAATGGATCAGAGACCTAAATGTAAAACCTCAAACCATAAGAACCTTAGAAAAGGAAGGACATATGCTCATGGAAATTGGAACTGGCATCCAATTCCTGAACAAAACCTGAAACCCACAAGCCATAAGAGTTAAGATAAACAAGTAGGACCTCATTAAACTAACAAGCTTCTGCAAAGCCAAAGAAACCATCAAGAGAGCAGGGAGACAGCCTACAGACTGGGAAAAAGTACTTGCCAACTCCAGGTCTGACAAAGGCTTAACATCTTGGATCTACAAGGAACTCAAACGTGCTGAAAAGAAAAAAACAAACAATCCCATTATAAAATGGGCAAAAGATATGAACAGACACTTCACAAAGAAAGACATCTGAGCAGCAACAGACACATGAAGAAATGTTCACCCTCACTAATCATCAGGGAAATGCAAATCAAAACCACACTGAGATACCACCTAACTCCAGTCAGAATGGCAATTATCAATAACTCAAAAAATAACAGTTGCTGGAGAGGGTGTGGCGAAAAGGGAACACTTCTACACTGTTGGTAGGAGTGCAAACTGGTGCAACCTCTGTGGAAAGTAGTGTGGCAATTCCTAAAAGCTCTAAATATCAACCTTCCATATGACCCTGCAATCCCCCTACTGGGAATATACCCTGAAGAACTCAAATCACTATAAAAAAGATACCTGCACATAAATGTTTATCGCAGCATTGTTCACAATAGCAAGAACCTGGAAGCAACCATGCTGTCCATCAAAAGAGGACTGGATTAAAAAAATGTGGTACATATACACGATGGAATACTATGCAGTCATGAAAAAGAACAAAATCATGAATTTTGCAGCAACCTGGATGGAACTAGAGTCTATAATACTGAGTGACCTCTCACAGAAACAAAGATCTGAGTATCACATGTTCTCACTCATATAGTGGACCTTGATCCTCCAATGTAATACCATAAGAAAATGACTGACAGTTGTGGGAAACTATGGGGGGGAGAAGGGAGATGGGATTAAGGGTAATAAACATCTGTCAGGGGACAGGGAGACACCTCTTATCCACAAGGGTGCCTGAACAAAGCATATTTGTATACCTAACTCTTAACTGTACCCCACAATCTCATAATAAAAAATATTGATTATAAAAAGAAAAAAAAAGATTTTTGAGGCTAACTGGTGTGCCCTGGTACAACCCCATCCAGAGTATCTGTCCTTCACTCCCCTAAAATTCATTTGCTGAAATCTCAACTCCCAGTATCTTAGAATGTAACCACATTCAGAAGTCATTAAAATGAGGTCATTGACTGGATGCAGTGGCTCAACCCTGTAATCCCAGGACTTTGTGAGGCCAAGGCGAGAGGATTGTCTGAGCCCAGGAGTTCTAGACCAGCCTGGGCAACTTGGTGAGCCCTTGTCTCTACACCACACCAAAAAAAAATAGCTGGGCATGGTAGCACTCATCTGTAGTTCCAGCTACTTGGAAAACTGAGGCTGAAGGATCACCTGAGCCCAGAAGGTTGACACTGGGGTGGTCATGAGCATGCCACTGCACTCCCGCCTGGGCAACAGAGTGAGATTCTGACAAAAAAAAAAAAAAAAGAAAAATGAGGTCATTAAGGTGGGATCTTCATCCAATACGACTGGTGCTCCATACGAAGAGAGAGAGACACCAGGAGTATGTCAGGATGAGACTGAGAGAGAACCCTGTGAAGAAGCAATAAGAGTACAGTCATCTCAAGTCAAAGAGGAAGGACTCAGCAGCAGCTAGCCATGCCGGTGCCTTGATCTTGGACTTCCAGTCTCCAAAACTGAAATAAATTTCTGCTGTTGAAGCCACCCAGTATGTAAGATTTTGTTATGGCAACCTTAGCAAACTAATACAGCATCCTTCCCTGTATCAGGATAGCTTGGTAAATATGCAGGAGACAATGGGAGTTAGATAACCTTGAGAAAGAGTTCCCAAGGGAGCTCATCCTTGTGTGTGTTTAAGAATTTGAATTGTTTTTTTGTTTTTTTTTTTGAGTTGGAGTCTCACTCTGTCGCCCAGACTTGGAGTGCAATGGCACACTACCGGTCACAGCAGCCTCGACCAGCTGGGCTCCCGCAATCCTTCCACCTCAGCCATCCAAGTAGCCTGAACTACAGGCGCGTGCTATTACGCCCAGCTAATTTTTGATTTATTGTAGAGAAGAGGTCTCGCCAAGTTGTTCAGGTGGGTCTCGATCCCGCAGACTCAGGCAATCCACTCACCTTGGCCTCCCAAAGTGCTGGGATTACAGACTGAGCCACCGAACCTGACCAAGAATTTGGATTTTGACAAAGATAGAGCACTGGGCGGGAGGCTAGACTAATTGGCCTCCAATGACTTTTCCAACACATAGATTCTATGGCTTTTTTTCTCTACAAACTTCAATTTCTCCATGGAAGAGAATTGTCATTGCCATAATTAAATATGGTCTCCTAACTAGAAATTAAAAGTAAAATGAAAATTGTTTTATTTTATTTTAAAAGACAGGGTCTGGCTCTGTCACCCAGGCTGGAGTGCATGGGCACAATCAAGGTTCACCATAGCCTTGAACTAGGCTCAAGCAATCTTTCTGCTTCAGCCTCCAGAGTTGCTGGAACTACAGGTGCACACCACCATACCCAACTTTTTTTTTTTTTTTGTACAGCGAGGTCTTGCTATGTTGCCCAGGCTGGTCTAAACTCCCAGGCTCAGACAATCCTCCCACCTCGGGCTCCCAAAGAGGTGGTATTAAAGGCCTGAGCAACTATGCCTGGCCAACAAAATGTATTTAAAGACGTTTGCTTGACTCCCTCTAGTCTTTGATTTCTTAATTTCTCAAACACAAGGTCCCTCACTGCTGCCATTATGTTTTCTCCCATTTTTGGACACGAGTATTCGAAACGGGTCTTAAAGGGCAGATAGGATCTTACCAAATGGGAAGAGAAGGGCTAGAGGTTGTCTTTCTTGGGTGAGCAGGAGGTTGATGTCCCCATCTCCACTGTCAGAGTCACAGAGAGGTGAGATGGTCTTTGAACAGCTGCAGTTACCACAAGGAAATGGCATTCCAGAATCTCTCTCCAGGTTTAAGGATCTGCAGAACTGCTGCTAACTGTGCTGGTTCTGCAGAGTCACTCAGGGAACTGATCTGCATTAATTTAACAGCAAGCCTAAATAATCCTGTTGAGAGGGAGAAAAAATTAGCAAGAACAATGGCTATTGCTAATTCAACATTTTCATTTTTGGGGAATACATTCTGTTTCTAAGATGATCAGGAACATTTCCAAATTGTTTTACAAAAGCTGCTGCTGAGAGAACCCATCACATGATAAACGGTGTCCTTGCTCTTTTGTCCCTGGCTTTCCTGTAGTAAAAGCACTAATGAATAGTACATGTCCCAAAATGTAAAACATACTTTGATTTTAAAAGTCAACATGTGCACTTAAAAATGATAATTTTGTTATGTACAGGATATATTTTAGCACAGTTTTTAAAGGTAACACAAAGTTTGAATCATGTAAGATAACACCTGTAGGCACACCTGCCTTCTGAGAGAGTAGGTAGACACAGGTTAATAGAACCACTTAAGACAGCACGATGGGACAGGCATGAATGGGAGGCTGAGAATTCAACCATTTGCACCCAAAAAGATGTCAATGTCTTGATGCCAAGAATGATACTCAGTATGAATTTATCTGTAAAACACTAGTTATGTTGCCTTAGTGGATTTCACAAAGTTGCACTCTTTACTGTTTAAATCATTTTTCTACACGCCTACTGTTTCTGAAGAAGAAGGTCAAGGCCCAGGGTGGAGATCCAACCTCCAGATGTTGTGGCTCATGCTGTCAGAACCAAATTCACCCTTTCCACTTGGACAGTCTCTCAACAATAGCACGTGATTAGAAAAGAGGATGGCTCCATTCCAGAAAAAGCCTTCTGTTCTGTGTTTGCCTTAAGGGTATGATGTTCTGTTTTGTCCCCAATGCAAAGTGGTAACAAACTACAACGATTATACACTTGCTGTATGCAAAGCATACCACTTGGTCTTGTGGCTACGACAGAACAAAAAAAAAAAACACATACTTCTGCCATCATCAGGCTTGGAATCTGGATGGGTTGACAAAACATGTTTCTAATTAGGAAGGGTTACCCTGAGGAGATTACCAGTGAAGATTAATTACAAGGATTTTTCTTGAAGTGCCAAAACTGTTTCCCTCAGTTAATATTTCAACCACTTGTCATCTATTTTGTAACACGATTTTGACTTAAAATTCAAATCCCAACAACAGAAACAACATTTTTCAAATAATTAGATCGATTTGTAATTTAGTGAGTCTGATTTTCTTTTAAATATGCCACAAAATGTAAGTCAGATTTGTTTTCCTCCTCCCAGGATGATTGTTCCTGGCCCGGTCCTTAACACCAGAGAGACACTCCAACACTGCTAGTGATTTGGGGCTTTATTTGTGAGCTGGGTAAGTCTCCTAACACTTCATTACAGCCACATGATAAGTTACCAGAGGAAGCTTCTGTGGGTGGAGTTGGCTGCCATATGCACTATTGTCTACCTCATGGATCAAAAACAATAGCACATACAGAAAACATTTACTGGATACTTCTTCTAAGTGCTTTTCTCCTTTAATCGTCACTAGGTGCTATTATTAATCCCATTTTACTGATGAGGAAACTGAGGCACACAGTTTGGATCATTTGTTCATGATCTCCCAGCTAGAAAGTCATGAAAGCAGGTTTGAACACAACCTGAGTTCTTCCCACCAGCCTGTCCCAGATTTCGGCCTGGGAGATGCTGATATCTCCCAACACCAAATATATATCTCAAATTGAGCCATAGGACTTACTTTCTTTGGTTGCAATGATGCTGAAGAAGGGCTTTTAAGAAAACATCTGCATTCCTCATTTCCTACTCTCTGACAAGACTCTGAATCCCCGCCCCTGGGGAGGGCTGAAGTATATGTTCTTCCTCTTTTTGCTCTCCCTCGTTCCCTGGAAAACAAGAGCATCAAAATAGCTTGGACGGTTCCTGTGTCTTTCTTCCCTCAATTCATAGTCTTTATCTAATTTCCTGGCAATTTTCATTTCATTGAACGTATTTTTATAGCTGGGTCACCTCAAAATGCATGTGTGTATGTGAGTGTGAGTGTGTGTGTGTGTGTGTGTGTGTGTGTGTGTGTGTGTGTGTGTGTGTGTGTGTGTATACATATATATTAATTCATGAGGCTTAATAATGCATGCCATACAAATATGTCATAAAAAAGTATTCCTCACTGTGGTTTCAACACATTTCAGTTTGTTCAAGGATTTTATTTGATTAAAGGAAATTAATTTAGAAAGTGCTTTTCTTTCTTAAAAAGTGTTTTACTCTCCCAGTTGCATTTTTGTAAGCACTCCCTTTCTCAGCTACACAATATAAACAGATTTTTAAAGCAGATTTCCTTTGCTGTGTTCTTTCGGCAATGTTTCCATTTCCTATAGGCATTCCCATGGGAAACTACTGTCTGTGTTAATTAAAATTGCCAGTTAGAAATATAGAACTTTCATAGAACCATCAGCATAGGCCTCTCTGTTCTAGAGAACAGCTTTATATTTCTCTAGCTCTTCTAACAGTAGCCTATTTTTATTTCTTTGTGTTACTTGATGTTGCCAGTTACAAATGCAGTGGAACTGGATCACAACCTACAGATTCTGCTCTGATAGCAATCAAAGCATAACCACAGAAAAAAGTTCGTGTGATATCTTCCAGCTGTCAACTTGTTCACTAGCCCCAACTTTAAAGCGTATCAATCTATAAACCTTGACAGTGTTTATTCATTACTTGGCAGATATTGATCAACAATAGAATCTTAAGCATTACTCAAAGCAATAGATATAAAATGTACATGTATATGTGGTAGGCGTTAGACCTGTTTCCTAAAATGCAATTCTCCACTTCTAGCCACAAGGCAGGACTGCGCATTCCATCCCTCTGAAGTTAGGCATGACCTTCTTACTGGTTTGGCCAATGAAATGTGAATGAAAGTGACATGTGCCACTTTCAAATGGAAATAATAACTTCCAGTGATGGATTACCAGCTTCTCTTTGTCTGCGCAAGGATTATGGGAGCTCAACTTGATATTGATGTGCTCATTTTGATATAAAGCAGTCGAGGATGCTGAGCTGGAAAAACAGCTGTCCTGGGAGGCCTCCTGACCCACAACAAACTTTGCACTAATGAGAAACAAACTTCTGTTGTTTGGTGGTGATTGTTACAGCAGTATAACCTTGCCCATCCTGACTAATACAGTATTGTGTGTGATCTGTGACTTCCATCATACTGAAACCCAGAGCCGTTTGTGCAATTTCTGAGTAAACTAATCAACTTGCTCTGTAAATGGCCAAATATCAGTTTAACCATCTCATCTTGAAAATGAGTACTAATATGTCATTACAAGGACTGGGAAAGATGATTTGCACAAATCAGTGTACATTTTCTTTACTGATAGAAAAGCAAGTGATGACACATCTTGATGATCAATTATCAATTTCCCTTGCACATAAAGGGCAGCCCATTATATCTTGTAAACAAAAAACCTACTTTAGCTAAATTATTTCTGAAAATAGAATATAGACAGACAAAACATACAAAGCAGTTTCCAGTTATTTCATACCAGCATAAAAATCCTTAACAGAAGGCTTGTGAGCACACTTTCTGTGAACAAAAGGGGCACCCCTCATTTGAGCTACTTGGACACTGTCCCCTTCCAAAGCTGCACACATCTGAAAGAACAACTTTCTCTCCCAGATGGCATGGACTCCATTTCCCCCAACCTTCTCTGTCAATCACCTTCATGGTAGGCAGAATTGGACCTTCCAAATATGTTCTCCAGGAACCAGAAAGTTTAGGCTCCCAAAGTACATTCTTCTCCGCACATGGGATATTTGAACTACATGGATGGGAAAAAACTGTTCAGAAAAATAAGAACTAACCCTTTGAAATTCTAACCACACCATTTTTGAGGTTAAGAGAAAAGCTCAATTGGCTTTTCCTTCCTTCATTGCAAATCGAAAATTCCTTTTTCAACCAAGTTGATATAAGAAATATCATATTGAGAGGTACAAGAAAAACAGTTTCTGAGTTCTGGTATACCTGCACAAATGCCAGAAGATATTATGATCAAACGTCTATATTGAGATCAACCTGCACCATGAGGCGCTCACAGAAACATCTTGATTACAATACACATGATCCAGTCAGTGTACAAGCAGCCCCACTTGTGAATGGTAAGAAACTTAGAGAGCAGCCATCAATCTGGGGCATCTAATCCTGAAACTTAATATGGTTTGAATAGTTCATTCAAAGGCAACTTATTAGGTCACAGATCTGCATTTTGACATATGGGAAGTTATTAAAAATCATATGTATCATTTGATTACATTTTTATAAAGCTTCGTGTATGTCCAGTTTTTCTTAAGTTAAAAGAAGATAACTATTTTTCACATTTTCTGGAGATCTGAGCAGTGAAATTAGAGAAATTTCCACTTTCCTCCTTTTAACTTGCTGTGTTGTGTGAACTTTTTACATGGAGAAGGTGTTGCTTTTATAAACAAAGAAGTTTTAGGGGGAAGAAAAGCAAGTCATGAGGGAAAAGTTTTAATGTTAACTTGATTTAATTTTCAAGTCATTCCTTTCTGTCTTCTGTCTAGTTGTCGATTGTTGATGTGGGAAATGAAATTGTTCAGTATACATCATTCATTGGGTGGGTTATGAGAATGTCTCATGTATCTGTGACAATTTAGAATTTTTAAGACTGACTATTCTTCTCTCAAAGTAAATTTGTAAACTGGATGGAGTATAATCTCCCTTTGTTAGTTTAAGCTGGTCTAATGGAAGGACAAGGAACAAATCTCTCATGATGTTTTACAGAATTTTTCTCTGTCTGCTTTTAATGAAACATCCTATCATAATTCAAAAAGCAACTAAGTTTCTCAGACATAATCAACAAGTGGATTGTTAGCCTTTACTTTGCTATTTCTTTACTGAGAAACACATATTTCACTCTACGAGGGTCTCCATAGCCCTTTGCCCTTTATTTAAGGATAGTAGAAGAAAATCTTTATTCTCAAAAATATGTGCCATTTTCACCTTTAAGTTAAATGCAAAGACACAGAAATTTTACTTTTACCTGAAAATATTAAGATATAAATCCCTTAAAGGTGGGTATCTTTCTGATTACCCTCACAGCATATGGCAGAGACCCAATAGCCTTTTGATTGAATAGATGGAATTAAACGCCAATGAACTTCAGGAATTCCTTCTTTAAGGTATTAGGCAGCTAATTACATCATCAATGGCTAAAGAGACATGTTGGGCAGAATGTTTGTCCTGCCTATGATGACATGGTGACATCCCATGAAAATCATTCCAGTGACTACCTGTAAAGTATTTCAGATAACATACGAGTGTCCTAGAGAATAATATATCCTTTCTGAGAAATTTCACAATGAGCGAAATCTGATTTTGAGACTGGGTACATACAAGAGTAGCCCTCCCTTTTCCCCCCTCCCCACCATCCCAATTCTTCTGACTGGAACAATAACTAGCATAATAAGTAAAGGTTTCAACTTATTCATACCAACAGAGAGGAGTTAAAAAGAAGTTTTCACTATTTATCCCAGAAAAGAATTGATAATAGAAAAACCTCAGATACTCTTGCTGATCTTGAAGCTCTAATCCAGACAAACTTGAACACAGAGAATAATAACACATTAACTGTACTCATACAAGCACTCCTTTCTTTCTTATTTCCTTCTAGGGCAGAACTTATCCTGAATTTCTTTAATTAATTAAGATTTCATGGAAACTAAAGAGAAACAACAAAGGTCTAGACAACATGCCAAGATGATCACTAGACACTTCACAGATTAGTCATTGAACCAAACTGAACATTTGGAAATATTATTTTTGTGTAAAATATCACTCCCTGTTGTACCACCAGAGATTTACAAACTATTAAGAAATATTAGGCTTACTAAGTAAATTTTTTTGATTTTGCCAATGAATTCAGTCTGAGGGCTAAGTCTGCATGTGCTGGATACTTACAGTTTGAAATTACACTGTTATCCCTAAATCAACCAAAACAAATGCTTTCCTAATTTACAGATTTGTTACTGTGAATCCCATGACTTACTAAAGCTGGATATGTCATAAAAGGATGAATCACTTTAGTGAATCTGACAAATGTCTTAGTTTAAGCAACATAAAAATCTACCACTATAGAGAAAGACCCAAACAGACAAAGACAAACAGAAAGTACGGAAAAGTGTCCCTAAAAGTCAGTTCAGAAAGGATGACAAAGAATTTTTTATCCTGGGATTTGTCTCTGGAAAGATCGTGCATGTGTACAAGAACTCAGACTCCATCTGTTGCTTCAGAGCCAACAGGCTTTATTGTATTGACTTTGTGCTCTTATCTGACGGCAATAAATTCTCACCAGTGAAACACCAGCTTAGCCAGTGACCCCTGCTGTTCAAATCAGACAATGGAGAGGTCTTTCTTCTCGGGGGACACTCTGTGGCTTGTGCCCCGCCCTCTATGAATGGCCTTGGGTTTTTGCTGGTTCCATTCAGGAATTCCTAATGTGAGCAATTAGGAGACACTTTATTTCAAGGGTCCCATCAGCAGTTGCAACACATCAGTGAGCAATAAACTACTAGCACCCCAGAAAGAGGCAGGGAAAGTTGGGAAGAGAGAGGCAGGAGAGTGGAAAGCACCAATAAAGAGTTTTGTATTTAAGAGAGCAAAATAGACTAGGTGTACACAGTCGACACAAATTTCAATTTTTTGAACCCAAGGATGAAGGAATTTCTACTGGTCCAACAAATTTGTGCTGTAAATGAAAGCTTGCTGGGAAGGATGTGCGCACTAACCAGAAACGGAATTTCCTTTCTAGAGGTCGCTGATCTGCCCCCAGGTTTGTTTGTTTGTTTGTTTGTTTTGAGTTGGAGTCTCACTTGGTCGCCCAGGTTGGAGTGCAGTGGCACACTCACGGTCACCCTAGCGTCGCCTGCTGGGCTCAGGAGATCCTTCCATCTCAGTCTTCCAAGTAGCCGAAACTACAGGTGCGCGCTACCATACCCAGCTAATTTTTTATTTATTGTAAAGATGAGGTCTCGCCAAGTTGCCCAGGCTGTTTTCGAACCCATGGGCTCAGTCAATCCCTTCACCTCAGTCTCCCAAAGTGCTGGGATTACAGGCTTGAGCCACCGCGCCCGGCCTGCCCCCCAGATTTTAAGTAGAAGTCCCTCAGGGATGCCAATAGTATATACCATGCTCTGGCCCCCATCCCTTCTCCCGGAATGTCGAGGACGGTTTTCTCATTCGAGGAATGGAATAAACACAAGCTGGTGTCTCCCAAGGCAAACCACAGACAGCCTCTATGTTGTGGCCTCCATCTTTACCTGAGGGAAGCATATCATACAGGTTTATCGGTTCATTCCCAGTCAGTTGTTGACTAAGACACTCGTGGGGCCAGAGAACAGCAAGGAAACGTTCTGTTGCAGCAGTAGATTGTCCTTGTAGGGGTTATCGTTTTCTCATTTTGGAGTGTGGATTTTTTAAAAGTCAATTTCTGCGGAACTCCAAATGTGTCCATTCTCAATGAGCAAGTTTGCTGTACTTAGGACAAAGAGGACTTGAGAACTTGAAGGGGTTCACACCGGCTTCAAATCCACCAACCAAATTGCTCACACAGACCCAGGCAATTACGGTTCTCCCCCCACCTTCCGTGGGCTCCTTCGAGGCCAGGAGGGGGAGGACTCCGGGAATGCTCCTGCTTTGCCCCCGGGGAACCGTCGTCCCGCGCCCTGCCGGCCCCAATCTGCGCCCCTCCTGGCAAAAAGGGGGCTCTGAGCCCCGCGTGGGCCTTGGCGGGTGTGGCCGGGCCGAGCCTCCCTGGACCCCTGGTTTGCTTTCCCAGCTCCTGTGTGGGGCCCGATGACCCTCGAAGCCTTGAAGGAGCTGAGCGCAGGAGCTTGGGAGAGGAGCTGGCAAGCTGTTCGCCCTCGGGCTGGGAGGCAAAGGCCAAAGGTGGCAGGCCCTGGTCTCCTCCAAAATACGCATGCGAAAACCGCTAAGGTCGGAGGGGTGGAAGGCCACGTGGAGGCGCGCGGCTGCCGGGGCGGGGCCCCCACCCCGGGCGACGGCGCTAGGGGCTACCGGACAGCGGCAGGAAGCGTCGCCCCGTGGGCAGAGGGGACGGAGCGCGCAAAACAGTCAACCCCACGCCCGACTCGGAAAACGCAAGCGATCGCGGAAGCCCAGCCGCGTAAAGGAAGCTGACGAGCAACCCTGGAGGGACAACCTCTGTTTGGGGAACTGGCGCCCCCAGATGGCTGCCGCGAATCCCACGGAAATGTTCGGGCACGCGCACTGCGCGGCCCCACCCGGAGCAGAGATGGCCCGGGTGCCCGGTCCCAGGGCGAGGAGGTGACGTCGCCCCCCGGCCGCCCTGCGCGGGGATGAAAGCCAAGCAATCGCGCTGCTGGAGACACCCAGCAGGTCAGGACGCGTCCCCAAGGCCAGCTGGGCCCTGATTTTACCGAGGCACACGTAGCGCCAGCGGCGGTGTCACCTGCTGCGTGACCTGATTCAAGTGACTTAACCCCTCCGTGCCTCAGTTTCCTCCTGACTATTTCTGCGCAAGATGATAATCACGCCCGCCTTCTGCGTGGCAGCGAGGCTTTCGGGAGACAGGGCCGTCGTCGGTCAGGCAGTGAGGACAGCCTCTTAGCGATGGCTCGGGTCGCCCCTCTGGGTGCTTTTCCAGGGCCCTGCCTAGGTAACTGCCTTAATCTCGGCTCCGGAGTCGCTGTAACGGCTCGATGCCCCCAAGGAGACCGTGCATTTTAATAATGAACCTAGAAACCCTCAAATCCCGAGCATTCCAAGCTAAAGGAAAGAGGGTAAGTCGGTGGTGTGGACACGGGGAGCTGAGCAGCTTGTTCCCAATTAGAGGCTGCCACTGCTTGCAGCCGGCGATGGAGGATGTGGGTTAAGAAGCTGGCATATCACGCATCCTGTTCTCTCCCTCTTGTTTTTTATCCTCGGAAATAAGGGTCCACACGCTTTCATTGTACTCCTCGCAAGTGGGGGGATGGGAGGAGGCTGGCCTGCCCCAGCTCTTCTCGGATGCAGAGCAGACCCCGGGACGGGGCAATGTCCGAGTCTGAGAGTGAGGGTGAGGGGTCCTGCCGGCCCAGAAACTTTTGTAGCCAGCACAGGTTGAAACAAGAAGCCAGAGGGTTCTGGGGAAACTGGGGGCACTTTCCCTGTCTCTCGGATGTCTTCCATTGCCCCAACCACGGGCTGTCGAGGCTCTTCCGTAGACCTGCAACCCTGGGGTGGGATGGTGTGTGTCGCCGTGTGTGTGGTCTGGACCCACGCCACCGCCGGGGACCCAAGAGCAGCCCGCTGTAAGCAGCATGCGGGACTTCAGTTCACCGTGGAGAGGACACCGACCACCGCTCGCCCCGGGGCTTGGGGGAATAGAGTCTCGGTCCCTAAAACGGGCAGGTGCTAAGTGGGCAGGGAGGGGGTACCCATGAGCCCTCTGCCGCAAAGGCAAAAGTCCGTGGCGGGTTGGCGTCAACTGCAAGGATCGGAGAAGCCCTGGGAACGCGAGGGCTCTCCGGGAGCGATGAGTTCGGGCTCCGCAAGGCGTCGCCTCGGGGCCGCGCCACGTGCGAGCATCTCAGGGACCTCGGCCGCGGCGGCGCGCCGGGACGGCCACCCCGCGTCCCCATCCGTGCGATTGTCACACAGACGTGGGTCCCCGCCCGCGTCCCGACCCTGCGGGAGATTATTTCTCTCTTCCCAGCGATCAGCTCGTCCCGCGGGGAGGCGCTTGACGGGTCTCGAGTCAGAGACAGATGGGAATGGGAGTGAGGAGCGAATGGAGGGGGGGAAGAAGCAGCAGCCGTGGAGCGAGGCTGCTTGGCGCGGGTGCGGGGAGGAGCCGCCACGGGCCGGGCGCCCAGGCGGGTCGAAGATGGGGATGGAGACTCCAGCACGATTCCCGGCGCCCCCTGGTGGCAATCGCCGCAGTGCGGGCTCCCAAAACAAGGCCGCGGGGCGCGCGCGGCGCCGGGGCTCCCGGCCGTCCCCGGAGTGCAGAGGCACCTCGCTCAAACGAGCCGGATCGGCTTCGGGCTTCTTGAGCGCCCAGCAGGGGAATCTGCGGGGCGGAGGCGACCCCGGGGGGAGGATGTTGAGGTGGGGCGGTGGGAGCGAGAGGGTCTTCATCCCACTACCGGACCCAAGTCCTTGCATCTCTCAGAGCTGAAGCTCTGCCGAGCTCCTGGGTTTGGGGCGCCTCTGTTTCCTTTGGGGTTTATTTGCAAAGGAGTCCGTGTTGGGGAGGGGAGATGTTAGGCATCTCGGTGCTTTGGCTAGGGACGAAAAGACCCAGGACTCATTCGCGGAAACTGCGGCCTTTTGCTGCCGCCCTCGGCCCTTCCCAGGCAGAGCACCCGGGGCAAAGGAGGGAGGGTGGAAGTTGGACCTTTAGGGACGCAGATTGCCGGAGTTCAGAAGGTGTGTTCTCTCCAGGAAGGGCCAGCGAGGCGCAGGAGATAACACTGAGCAGGCTTTCGCTGCCCACTCGCTAGCCCACTCCTCTGAGCCCCAGGACCACAAAGCGTGCCTGGCCGGTCACTTGGGCCTTGCGGCCTCCGGAAGGAGGGACTTAGAGAAGCCGTGGTTGGAGCCGGTGGATGGCGCTAAGTGGCCTGGCAAGTTGTAACAATGTGTCCACCTTACATATGAAAGAGCCTCGTTCTCCGGGGACCATCTCGTTGGATCTGCACAACCCCCTTCTGCCTGAGGCTGGGGACGGGGGTGTTGCGGAGGCCTCCTAGCCCGAGGGAAGATTAGGGGAAAGGACCCCCACACACACATACACACACACACACACCCCTTTCCTTTCCTGGCACCCTGTTCCCGATTTGCAATGTGAACTTACTGTTCGCAGTCCTCACACTAGATCCCCGGCTGCACGAGGGCGGAGGCCGGCCTGTGTGACACCCGGCGCCCAGCACCGTGCCCCCGGTCCGTATGGGATGAATGAACTGATTCTAGCCCTCGTGGACCTCCAGGCAGGCTTCTTCCCTGCGGGCCCACCTGGCACGTTCTCTGCCAGTCTTCTGCGCCGGGCACCAGGTTTTCCAAACCCTGGGGGCCCACGCGCGCCGGCCATGCAGAGCGGCCTGCTGCAAGGGCCGGGGTGTGCTGGGGCCCGCGATGCCTTCAAAGACTGACTCATCCCATTCATTTAAGGGAAGAAAATCTCTTGGCAGGGGCGTTTCTACAACGAGAAAAATCTTCTAGACAGTTACCCCAACAAAAGAACAAGCCCGTTTTATTGCTATTTCGTTTCCCGTGTAAAGTTTTGCTCACACCACTCTCTCATTCTGATTTGTTTGTTTAAGGGGGGAGCACCCCGCGTGGGCCACGCTGCTGGACTGTGTGGCTGGAGGTTCGGGAGGAATCGAAGTTCGCCCATTCGGGCAGGTCCTGGGCTCGCGCCCAGCGCACAAAGAGCCCGGGCTGCGGCTCGCGGGGACACGGACGCAGTCCCGCGGCGGGCACAGAAAAGTTCGGGCTGAGGCCAAAGCCACCCGGGGCGCGCGGAGGCGGGGCGCGCTCCCACCAGGACCTGCCCCGCGTGGCCCCCGCGGCCCACCCGCGCCCCGCTCGCTCACTGCTGGGGCGCAACGGCCGGGCTGGTCTGCGTTTGTCGTTTACAGCAACCCTGGGGTGCGCGCGGCGGCAGCTGGGGAGGGGGCGCAGTCAGGTTTCCTCCCCGTGAGCGCGTGAGGGGCATTCCCAACGGGAAACCAGCCCGGGAGAGTAGTGACCAACCCTGCTCAGATTACCCCTCGCTGGCTCCTCCCTTACTCCCCCCTCCGCCTCCAGATTTGCATAAAAAAGGCCAAGAAAACTCTGGCTGCGCCCCAGCCGCGGCTCACTCTGCTCCCACGGGTCGGAGCCCCCTGGAGCTGCGCGCCGGCTTGCAGCGCCGCCCGGCTCCTCTGCGCCCCGCCGCCGGCTCTCCAAGACCCCGTGCCCCGCGGCCGAGCGCGCG
>NW_007258884.1:705421-740186 GCF_000164805.1 Carlito syrichta | reverse complement strand
TCGCCTCGCACTGCTGCCTGGGCTCGGCGCGCGGGCTCTTCCTCTTCGGCCAGCCTGACTTCTCGTACAAGCGCAGCAACTGCAAGCCCATCCCGGCCAACCTGCAGCTGTGCCACGGCATCGAGTACCAGAACATGCGGCTGCCCAACCTGCTGGGCCACGAGACCATGAAGGAGGTGCTGGAGCAGGCGGGCGCCTGGATCCCGCTGGTCATGAAGCAGTGTCACCCAGACACCAAGAAGTTTCTGTGCTCGCTGTTCGCCCCCGTCTGCCTCGACGACCTGGACGAGACCATCCAGCCGTGCCACTCGCTCTGTGTGCAGGTGAAGGACCGCTGCGCCCCAGTCATGTCCGCCTTCGGCTTCCCTTGGCCCGACATGCTCGAGTGCGACCGTTTTCCCCAGGACAATGACCTCTGCATCCCCCTCGCCAGCAGCGACCACCTCCTGCTGGCCACAGAGGAAGGTAAGCCCTCCCTCCTGCTTCCCCGCTCCCAGCAAGGCCGAGGCGCTCCCGGGGGACCCCGCCCCTGCCCGGCCTCCCGGTGCGTCCCCGCACCAATCCTGGGAAGGGCAGACGCCCTGGTCGTCATCGCGACAAGCCTGGGTCAAATTTGAGACCTCCTCGTCCCCATCCCACGTCTCTCATTCTCCTCCGGAGTTATACTTAGGGAGAGTTATTTTTAAAAGAAATAGACGAGCACGAAGAACGGAAAGGCGGCCTTTTGAAAAATAGATGTCCAGTTATTAAAGATGCTGGCGCTGGGGCTGCGCGTCTGAGCGCGTCGAGGGTGGCAGGAGTAGAGAGGGCATCTGGCCCTGGCTCCTCTGTCAGCCTCTCAGCCCCCTCTCACCTCCAGGCGGGACTCCAGTCCAGGAGCATTTCCCCTGCGGGCAGGATAGCCTGGTGCACCAGCGGGTAACCTTCTAGGGTACTTTTTGTCCTTTGCTAACTTGGGTTTTGGAAATAAACCTGGGCTGCCACAGAGCGTGTGGAAAACAGTGTTGGTTGTAAAGGCTCAGGTGTTTGAGGAGGAGGGATTTCCGTCACTATCAGCTTTTGTCTTAGGAGTGGTTTTCAAGATTAGCGGGAGAAAATCGTGCAAAAGAGAGTTTCCCGGGGTTTTAGAAAACAGAGGGAGAGTTTCTCTGCAAAAACCATCAAAGCAATGGAAACCTTATGGGCTCTTGGTAGCCCCCCTGAGAGAAAAACACAATCAACGTGTGGGGCTGATTTAGGGCCCCTGGGATGCGAAGGGGGCTTCCTTATGCCTCTGGGATTCGGCAGCTTTTCTCTTTCAATCTCTAATTGTTTTCCTACAGACATCATTAGTTCAGGAAAATGCAGAGTCTCTTTAGCAATCTTTCCTGGCAGGCACCATGAGTTTGCGATCATCTTATTGGTTGGATTTCTAATTTATTGCAAATGTTTGGCATTTTTCAAGCATTTGTCCAATATATACCGTAGACCAACCAATACAGGTTAGTAACATTTTATACAACCTCCTGGGAGCTCCTAATTGGAAATATTTGATTTTGTATGGGTGAGGGGACTTAAGGGCTGTTTTGTGTGTGTTGCTTTTGTTTTTTATTTCTTTCCACTGTCAACAGCAACATTATACATGGAACATTTACCCCAAAAGTCACCTTTCTCCCTCAAAATAAAAGTTCGCATTCTTCAAAGTTTGTTCTCCATGATTTTTCTGACTAGTCTGAGAAATAACTCCTGTTATGAATCACATAAAGTTTTTTCCTATTACTAAAAATCTTCTAATTTCACCTACATTTTAAAGGCAGCATTATACGTTTTCTTTTTTCCTTTTCCCAAGAAATCAGATTGTTTCAGAAGAGACTTCAGCGGGCTCTCTAGCTGTGCTGGAACACAATTCTTAGGTTTGGTCAGACCCATAAACCCTCTAGCTTCATCTTTGATTAGCTTCAGGAACGACAGCTTTGTTTGCTTGTTCTGAGTTTAAAACAGGCAAAGAGGAGCAAGAAGAAACAGTACAGGGAGCTTGTTGATCACAATTAAATAATTGTCTCCTAACTCAAGCACAAACTTGGCAGAAGGCACAGGTGACAGAGAACTGATGAGAGTGGGTTGTTGTCATCAGTGAGGTGTGTTCCCAAGGTGGAAACAGTCCTTATGTGGTCCTGATGGCACTAGCCAGCCATCTCCCCCATCCAGGGTTGAAAAGACTCCCCAGAGACACAGAGTTCTGCTGAATTGAGTGGGCTATGGTGGTGTCCTGCGACTGAGAAAGACAATCTTCTGGCTGCATTTTATGGTTACGGGTTTTCCCAAATCCCTCAAGGGTCTCTGGCTCTTTGGGTGCTTTCTTCTTAGGAATAACTTTTTCAAACTGAATCTGTCCCAGGGATGGAGAGGATGAGCTGAAACACTGCACCCTGTTCCAGCTAACTGTGGCTACCCACCTGCACACTCTGCCCATAAAACCCATTTATCTGAGAGTCATCAATTATTAAACACAACTTTTTGTGTTTAATAATGCTGTGTTCAACATTTCTGGCCACCAAAAATGGAAAGCATGGGGAACTTTTTAGGAATGAATGATCCTACTTTTATCGAGGAGGCAGAAGCTGGGGTCCTATAGGACAATTGCTCCTCTTGCCTGGAAAAGTCCCTTCGAGTTGTTTATAAACGCCACCTGCTGTTCCCTTTTAAGCAAGTTTACTAAAAAGACTGTTTTTTCACCTTTCTAGCTCCCAAGGTATGTGAAGCCTGCAAAAATAAAAACGATGATGACAACGACATAATGGAAACTCTTTGTAAAAATGATTTTGGTAAGTAATACAACAGCAATTTCACATTCAAAAGTGTTATTTTTACCAATAAGACATAAAGGGACAAATAATTAAGATGGTGCTTGATAAAGATTGAGTAAAACACAATCACAGGTCATGCTTCCCAAAATCATCTACCATGGTTTTCCTGGTTCCCTCCTTACTGAACTGTCTTGTACTGAGCTGTATCTTGTTATGAGAGAGTCATTGTTCTGTTACGCTCTAACCAAATCATGAGAATTACTCCAGTCACCAATTTTCCATGGCACATTTTTAATCTCATTTTGGTTTTTTCTTGCCAACAAGCATAATCTTGAGCCATATCCTCTTTCAATTACTTGATGTGTAATTGAATGGACGTAATTATTAGCCCCAGCAAAGCAGGTTCAAAGCACTGAATTGGCCACAAACGAAAATTTACTCTAGCATCAAAATATTTTTATTTTATTCAGAACCCATGATGATTTGCTCCTCTGTGTTCTACCATTAGTATATCTATCTAAGGTACAGGTTAATCATTTGTCAGGGAGAGGTTCCTAAAATTCAAATAAATGGTTTACTGAGAAGATACCTAACATGGGACTCCTAGCAACCTTGAAACACCATCTTAAATCTTTCAAAAAAAATCATTTTGTGCACCACATAATTTTTTAGTTATAATTCCACAATAACTAAAAAATATACCTGATGTCAGAGCATCAAGATGCAATCAGCAGTTAATTAGAAAACTTGAAAATAATAACACTATTGGCACACTATCACACCTGGTTATAGAACAATTTAGAAAATATTTACAAACCATTTTCCAAAATATTTAAGTAAAATTTGTAATTAATTTGTATCTTATAATTTAACATTTTAAAATTTTTTAATGAATAAACCTAGATACATTTGCCACATTTTGGCAAATAGTTTAAAAAGAAAAAAATCTGAGAAATTTACTTTACCAAGATACATGAAAGATCCAGTGATGACAAGGACAATAAAAAATATGGGTGATATGTCACTCAAGTTCCACAAAGTATAAGTCACTCCCCTCGAGAGGATTCTAAGAGAAAAGAGAATTGGGAACTTGTCCGCATGGAAGAACCCCATCAGCACCTCACCTGCTGACTTCAGGCCTTAGGACTAAGGTGAAGAGCCCAGTTAGACACTAGATCAATGGTGAACTCAGAGCTGGGAGCAGCTGAGAACTTCACCCACAGTCCTAAGGTATTCTTGCTTTCATCCTGTTCCAAGGGCAGCACCTTTTGGTGTGTCAGAGAGGTTGGTACCTTTTAAAAATATTTATTCACCTAGCTGGGCTAGGTGGCTCAGCCTGTAATCCCGTGCCTTTGGGAGGCCGAGGTGAGTGGATTGCCTGAGCCCGCGCGTTCGAGACCCGCCTGGGCAATTTGTCGAGACCTCATCTCTACAATAAATCAAAAAATCAGCCAGGTGTGGTAGCGCATGCCTGTAATTCTGGCTATTCGGAAGGCTTCTGCCGGAGCCCAGCAGGTCAAGGTTGCGGTGGCCGGGAGCGGCCACTGCACTCCAGTCTGGGCGACAGAGTGAGACTCCAACTCAAAAAATAAATAAATAAATAAATAAAAATATTTATTCAGACACAATTTAAATTTACTGGTCAACAGATAGGGTCCCTGCTCTGTCCACCGGTAATAGACTCTAACATCCATATTAACATTTCCACATTTTCAACAAAGCCCTTGAGACTGAGGGAAATCACTGCAGCTCCCTCTGCTGATGCCGTCCCATTCTCTTTACCTTGCCATTCCAGAGAACTCAGGCTCAGTCAGGTCCCTGAAACCCTGGAACTATCCAATCACAACTCCTTGATGGCTCCAGGTATCTTCCAGGAAGTGTCTTGCGTTTAACCTTGACTAGTCCCAAAACAACCATAGCCTAAGTATCAGCAAAGGTTTCCCACTGTCAAAGAAGAAGAAAGAAGGGAGGTAGCTGGAAGTCTTAACCAACCCTTCCCCACAGGAAGAGCCACAGATGGAGCTGATAGGGTTTCATATGGCTGGATTCAAATATATACAACTCTCAAACTGGCCAAAGGCCAGGCAAGTCAGCAGCAGACAATTCCAAATCAAAGTGCCTTACCAAACACAGTTCTTAGCTTCCATGCTACAAGACTTAATTAAGAGCAGGACAGAAAAATATTGTTTTAATAAAATGTATCTGAAAAATTCTATCATTTCTTCTGGCAGCTTATGTCCTTTACATAAAATACAGGTCTCTCTCCTGACGTCCATGAGAAAGCTGGTTGTTATATCATAGAGCTCCAAAACAGTTGACTTTGGGAAACACACACACACACACATACACATTACTCACTGGCTTTGTGGATGCCCCATCAAGACCTAAGTCATAAAATGGGTGTGTATGGAGGGCGCTCTAGTGTTCTCTCTCCTTAAAGAGAGAAAAATCTTCCAAAACAACATGGAAGTTAAGACACAAGGTACCACACATATGGATACCTCATAAGCTTTGTTTTCTATTTCTCCACTCTCCTTTCGACCCATAAAGGGATCATGAAGCACAATTTCAAGAACTGCAGAGCATACTCTCAGTTTATAAGCAGTATTTGATATTGCTTTTGTTCTTTGGGGAGTAATGGTGGAGTGAAAGTAAGAAGCGTAGACATCTAATTTGTTTAACTTGAATCCTCCTGGAAAATATCACTCTTCCCCACTGTGCTGCTGACATACAGGGAAAATGTGGAACACCTCCTGACTTCAGTTGTGCAAGCACTGATAAATTTTTTAAAAACAGCTTAGAACTCCCTTCCTATGTATACAACCTACTGCTGGACCAGAGAGTACCATTACCTCTGTCTCTTACCACATTCTGCATCCCCATCACATCTTCCAAGGCAGGAAAAGTTTAGGGAACTTTGAGTTTGGTCCCCACTGAAAAAATCCAAGGAGGAAACTCCTAATATTTTCCCATAGTGAGAATTTGCAACACTTTGAAGCAAGACAAAGTTGAATAATAAATCTTCCTCCTAGTTAAAAGTGATGATTTTTCTGATGTTTGAAGTTCAAGAATGTTTCATTTGACCAAAAACCCTACCTGTGCTATAGACAAGGCTCTCACCAACATTTCCACATGGCTTGTTCTGGGACCTGAATCTTATAAACTCAGAGAACACAGTATACAATTCAGATGAATACCTTATCATACAAAACCATGGTTCACCAAGTCATAGCATCCTTGATTTACTTTTATAATTTCCTGGTTGACTAGAAAGCCATCCTCAGTCAAATTACCTTTCTATTTTTTTAAAAAGAAAACCTCAAAGAGTTATACACAGAAAACTCACCTTCTATTACTATTTTAAACAACAGATTAAATCTTCTCAAAGTCAGGAAGTCATATTTGCACACCATCTGCACAGAATGGTGGCATCCACAGTCTTAGAACACATTGGAGTTGGACACATTAATGCTACAATCAGTACAAAAAAAAAATTGACATTGCCTCAAGAGACCACAGTGGGGTTACAGGAGATGGTTTGGGAACAGGAGTTCTAAGTACTAGACTCAATTAGGAAACCACCTAGCTAGGTGACCTCATACATGTCACCCAGCTTCTCTGGATTTAAGATTATTTGTGTACTAATAAGAGATTCCAAGAGACGATCTCTTCTAGCCTTAAAATTCTATCCCTTTCCTGCCTTCACGGAGTCTTGAAATTTAACTCCAGCGTGTTTTGTAAGGTTTTCTTTCCCAAAGCATACTGTTCATGACTATAAAACATGTCCTTTATAGTAAACCACTTTCTTTTGGTCTTTGCATTCTAATGAGTCTACATGTACATTTTGGAAACCGTACATATATGTTCTGTAAACGCCCTGGCCTTGGAAGGCATATGAGGATGAGGTCTTCAGAAAAACACTTTTATGGCTCAACATGTTGTGCTCTTAAAAAAGAGACTTGCATATTCTTTTTTCTCCTAGTTACTTTACCAAATCAAATGCAGCTGTAAGATCAATTCTCCCTCCCTGTAATCTGTTCTTTAGAAAACAATGATTGTGTGATACAATTTCCTTACAGGTTTGTCCAAAAACCCCTCTGACATAATAAATCGAGTTTAAAGTTTACGGACACAGAAGCATCATGTTTCATCCCAGACTCAGGCATTCCTTTTCATGCTAAAGTTTCCAATAGGGAAGTCATTTGTTGGGAGAGAGTGAACCACATGCAACCTTCTTACAAACACAAGGAAATGAAAAGAGTTGATTGAGTCCTGCAAAGAGAGAGGGTTTTGAAAGAATGGTGGGTTTGAAACAAAGTGCGTGGCAAATGTTTTGAGGCTTTAAAAATGAAGCCACCTGCCTCCCCAGGTCTCAACCTCCTACCTGCAACCTCTGACAGTCTCATGGGCACCAGGAAGCTCCTCCTCCCTCCCACAGGCCGAGTCACACAAACAGAAAGGGAATAGGGTAAGGAAACTAGCAATGTGGTACTGCATTCCCTCGACGTCAACAGTATGATACTTTCTTGCCCTCTCTCATCTTCACAGCGCTGAAAATCAAAGTGAAGGAGATAACCTACATCAACAGAGATACCAAGATCATCCTGGAGACCAAGAGCAAGACCATCTACAAGCTCAACGGCGTGTCCGAGAGGGACCTGAAGAAATCTGTGCTGTGGCTCAAAGACAGCTTGCAGTGCACCTGTGAGGAGATGAATGACATCAACGCACCCTATCTGGTCATGGGACAGAAGCAGGGCGGGGAGCTGGTGATCACCTCGGTGAAGCGGTGGCAGAAGGGGCAGAGAGAGTTCAAGCGCATCTCCCGCAGCATCCGCAAGCTGCAGTGCTAGCTCCCGCGCGCGCCCGGTGGTTCCGAGGGGCAAGCTTCAGGGCTCGGCTGGCCACGTCTGCTGGGGGACCTCAGCTCCAGGCTCCCAGGCACAGTCCCGGCGGTTCCGGTCCCCCTGGGGCAGCCTCCCCCTGCCTTTTGCACGTTTGCATTCCTGGCATTTCCTGAGTTATAAGGCCCTAGGAGGCCCCAGGAACGGATAGCTGTCTTCACATAAAGGAAAAACCCACCCGAATCTTGTAGAAATATTCCAACTAATAAAATCATGAATATTTTTATGGAGTTTAAAATAGCTCACTTTAAAGCTAGTCTTGCATAGGTGCAACTGTGACTTCGGTCTGGTTTTTGTTCTTCTGTTTGGTTTTGAATCTGCTGATTTTCATGTCCCACTGAGGTTGTTATAACTCGTCAATTGCTTCATTTTGCTCTGTGGCCCAAGTTTGTGGCTCACAAGCCCCATTGAGATAAAGCTGATGGTCATCTCAGCATCCTCCTCAGCTCCAGGCTGAGGGTCTCTATGTCTTAGAACATCTTCTCCCTCCTTGGGAATTTAAACTGTTACATGTATCACATTCCAGCTACAGTACTTGCATTTATAAAAAAAAGCACATTCATCATTCCTCATAGCATGATTTCTTCAAATAAAAAGTAAGAGACATTAATTTTATAATTGACCTGAGTACTTTAGGCCTTGTTTAAGACAGTTTTTGCTTAATTCTCGCAAATTAAACCATTGTAGGTGACCTGTAATATACATAGTAGTTTACCTTTAAAAGTTGTAAAAATATTGCTTTAACCAACACTGTAAATATTTCAGATAAACATTATATTCTTGTATATAAACTTTACATCTTGTTGTACCTATTCCTTGTCTTCTGTCTTGTCTTCTTAGTGGAAGGAACCAAGAAAGAGCTACGCGTGAGTGGTTTACTTTCTGCAAGGTCTAGCCCTCCAGCGGTTTGAAGTTAATCTGCTTCTCAAGTGACTCAATGTGTCTCCCTGTTCACCACTCTGCCCATCCACCTTATGCCTCACATCTCCTGCAGAATTCACCACAGCTGACCCTGCAGGAAGCAGAGATGTGCAGGCTCAGGAAAGGGCTTGCCTTCTTTGTTCCTTCTTGTGGCCACACTCCTCCAACCTTAAGGATCACAGCTTTATAGTCATGCCTTACAGCAAACTGAGATTTTCATAATGAAAAAGAATAGCCATTGCAAAATGTTCATTCCTTCCCTACTTTAACGCTCAAAGACAGCCATGGTTCTCTTTTATACACTGGAGCACAGGGAATAGGAAGGGGATGGTGAAAAACTCGAATTAGGATAAGTGGCAGATAGACATCTATCCATAAAATATCTACCTTAGTGTTTGGGGGCTAACAAAATACAACAAATTTATTTCTCACAGTTCAACAAGGTGGGAAGTCCAAGGTCAAGGTGCTACAAGATTCAGTGTCTGATGAGGGCTCTCTGTTTCACAGATGATGCTGTCTTGCTGTAGCCTCACATGGCAGAAGTAGTGACAAAACGACAAAGTTCCCTTGGCTCTTTGTTTTTTGTTGTTGTTGTTGCTTTGTTTTGTTGGGTTTTTTTTAGGCGGAAGCTCTGTCATTTAGGTTGGAGTGCACTGGTGTGATCTCAGCTTACTATGACTTCAAACTCCTGGGCTCAAACAATCCTCCTGCCTCAGCCTCCCTGGTAGATGGGAATGCAGGCGCACACCAACATGCTCAGCTAAATTTTTATTTTATTGTAGCGATAGGGTCTCGCTATGTTGCCTAGGCTGGTCTCAAACTCCCACCTAGGCATCTCAGAGAGCTGGGATTATAGACACCACGGCTCTCTTTCATAAGGGCACTAAACCCATTCATTAGGGAGTACCTTGGTCTCATGACCTAGTCATCTACCAAAGGCCCTACTTCCTAATACCAGCACACTGGGGACTAGATATCAACCTATGAATTTTGGAGGGACACAAACATTCAAACCACAGCCATGTCCATCCAAATACTTCATCATTTTTTTGTGGAACCTCCACAGAAATTCTATTAGGCATATGAGTAAACTGAAGCCCAGAGAGATTAAAGCAGCACAGCTCATAAAAGGCAGAGCCAGGGTTGAGACTCAGGCCTGTCAGACCACAGATTCTGCCTTCTATTCAACCTATGACTGATACAGAAATATGACGGCACTCACCTGTTTAACAAATATTCCAAGCCTCTGCAATGTGTCAGACCCTATTCTAAGTGCTAGGGATACAGACATTAGTCCTTGTTCTCCCTCCAAGTGGAAGAAATAACCACAATTATGATAATATACGTATAACTGATAAGTTATGCAAAGTAAGAATACAGGTAGCAAGAAAGAACAGCAGCTTCCTCCAGCAAATCTGAAAATGTTGGGGACATTTATGTAAAGGCTTTATCTGGTGGAGTTTCATCAATTTGGTTTAAAAGCTTCCTGAATGTATTCATTTCTGCAACATTTCAAATCTGTCTAGCACCAAAAGTTAATATAAGCTGGATGCGGTGGCTCACAGCTGCAATCCAGCACTTTGGGAGGCCAAGAAGGGAGGATTGCTTGAGCCCAGAAGTTCAAGCCTGGACAAGATAGCACTCAGGGCAAGATAGCAAGAAGAAAAAAGAATTAATATAGTCTACTGCATGACTACACAGTTTAGGTGGACCCTTTCAGTTTCTTCTAGGTTACCACATGATTTTGCTTCCACAAACCCAAGACACCCTTGGCTCCCAGGGTGCCTATGCACTAGATTTGAAGAGGGCACTCATGGATCAAAACTATCACTCATCTCAAACATTTGGAACAAGAGACTAGGGACCCTGGAAAAGGCAGGAAGAAAAGAAGATAAAAACATGGATTCAGGATTCAGAAAGGGGAAATATGTACAAGGTGCCAAAACTAAAGGAAAGAAGCAGTTGAAAAAACTGATCCAGTTGAATGTTTTCACTCAAGCCAGAGTCACCTGCTCATATAACAGGATGCAAAACTTCGGCTCTGGAACCAAGCTAATGCCACGCACTCCTCCTTCAGTCATGTCTTTTTTTTTTTTCTTAATACATGAAACGATTTTATTTTCATGCATTGGCTTCTATAGAAACAATTGTTAATTTATGGGAATCTGGTAGAACATGCAGGTAGTGTCAATAACTTTTGACATTCCTTAAAAAAAAACACACAAGTATAAATTCATATTTTCAATTTGTCCTGGAAGAGTCATTTGGGATAGAAATGGATTACCCTATTCAAAACTGAATTTTAATTCCCATCAATTTATTTAACTTTATATACTTTTTTTTCCCCAAGAGTCACAGTTAATCGGTGGCAAAGATTTTATTTGCTGTCAGGCACGCAGACATGAAAAATGCTTGATGTAATATTTTAATTAATAAAAATATGCTGGGAAGTATGTTTTTCTGAAGTAGATTTTCATTGCACTTCATTGCATTTCCACATTTTTTTTTTTGCTAATCATTTTTGCTCTAGCCACTAAAAGATTTTCTACTTACATGGCTTCTGTGGCTATAGCAGCTTTTTTTTTTAACTAATCAATATTTTTTATTTTGATATTGTGGGGTACAGTTTAGGGTTAGGTATACAAATATGCTTTATTCAGGTACCCTTGTTGATAAGGGGTGTCTCCCCGTCCCCAGACAGATACTGACTATTAATCCCATCTCCTTTCCCCTCCCCCCCATAGTTTCCCACCACTGTCAATCTTTTTTTTTTATAGTATTACAGTGGATGTTCAAGGTCCACTATATGAGTGAGAACATGTGATACTCAGATCTTTGTTTCTATGAGAGATCACTCAGTATTATTGACTCTAGTTCCATCCAGGTTGTCTTGAAGAGTCAGCAGCTCTGGCATCACCCTAGTGTCTGTCTCTTGCCATGTACAGTTATGTGTTACTTAATGATGGTGATGTGATCTGAGAAATGCATCACCAAGCAATTTTGTCACTGTACAAACAATATAGATGACATAGCGCACCACACACCTAGGCTATATGGTACAGCCTATTGCTTCTGGGCTCCAAACCTGGACAGCATATGACCATGCTATACACTGTAGGCAATTAAAGCACAATGGAAAGGATTTGTGTATTTAGACATATATAAACACAGTAAAAGTACAGTAAAAATGTAGTATAAGAGATTTTAAAATGGCACACTTGTGTAGGGCAGCTCCATTATAATTGTTGTATATGTTGTCCGTCATTGACCAAAATGTCACTCATGGTGCACAACTATATATGTCTCTCTATAGACTCTCCAACCCCTCTCCCACACTCCACGCCTCTATTCCTACCTTTGACAAGAGGCAAGTCAATGAGACATGCTTGGAACAGACCAGGTAGATTTTTTTGTTGGATCTGCCATTTTGTTTAGTGTTTTGTACAAATGGTTCAACTATATATAGTGTATTTATTCTTGAAATAATCATGACTGCATTCTTAATTACTTTTTCAATTTTCAGATTTCTTCTGTAGACAGATGAAAACATGAATGTCCATTCATTATTTGTGGAAAAAAGCAACTAATCAAGGGCATTGGGTTTCTGAGTTTCTAAGATGATTTGTCACCCATTAATAAACCTAAAATGCCCCAAATTGGGATCAGCCTAAATGGAAAAGTTAAAAAATAATATAAAAACTATTAGCCAGGCATGGTGGTGCTTGCCTATGGTTCTAGCTACTTGGAAGGCTGAGGCAGAAGGATTTCCTGAGCCCAGCAGGTTGAGGCTGCAGTGGCCATGAGTGTGCCACTGTACTTCAAGCTGGGCAACATAGTGAGACTCCAACACACACACACACAAATGTATACATACACACTACCTAGCTACAGAGCTGGACACAGTGGCTCTTGCCTTTAGCCCTAACTACTCAGGAGACTGAGATGGGAGGATGACTTGAGGCCAAGAGTTCAAGATCAGCCTAGAAAACATAGCAAGTTCCTGTCTGTAAAATATTAATAAAAATAAATTTTTAAAAACCTACATATCTATTATGTATTTAATTCCTCTTTCCTTTCATCAATAGCTTGAGAGACATGAGTTTTTCAACAAGAACATATTTGTAAGAGGTTTTGACCAGCATTTCCAAAATGCACAAAGGACGAAGGCCCATGCACAAATCAGTATATTAAAATTCATAGGATTAAAAAGGATCCATTTTATGTAAAAATTCCTTTCATTCCTGTTTTAGTCTGTTTTCTGCTACTGTAAAAAAAATTACAGACTGCTAATTTATAAACAATAAAAATTTATTTGGCTCATGGTTTTGGAGGTTGGGTCAAGAGCATAGCACCAGCATCTGGTGAAGGCTTTTATTCTGTGCCTTCTTATATCAGAGGCAAAAAGGCAAAAGAGTGTGCAAGACTAAGTAAGAAAGAAAAGGGGCAAGATAAGTCCTTTTTATCAGGAACTCCCTCCCACAATAACTAACCCACACCCATGATAATGGTATTAATTTATCCATGAGGGCAGAGCCCTCATGACCTAGTCACCTCTTAAAGGTCCCATCTCAGGATACGCTTGCACTGGGGATTAAGTTTTCAACACATGAACCTTGGGGGACACATTCAAACCATAGCAACTTCCTATTCTATATTCTTTCACCAAATGACAACTTGGCTGGACTTTTTAACCTGTCAAGTCTTGTTTACTATCAAGTCTTCGACATTCTTAATGGAGGGGTTACCTTGAAAATCAAATCCAACCACACTGAGATACCACCTAACTTCAGTCAGGATGGTCATCATTAATAACTCAAAAAACAACAGATGCTAGAGAGGATGCAGAGAAAAAGGAACTCTTCTACACTGTTGATAAAAGTGTAAACTAGTACAACCTCTGTGGAAAACAGTGGGACAAGTTCTAAAAGAGCTAAGCATCAGCCTTCCATATGACCTAGCAATACCCCTTCTGGGAATATACTGGATGAACTCAAATTATTTTACAGAAAAGATACCTGCGCACTCATGTTTACTGCAGCACTATTCACAATAGCAAAAACATGAAACCAATCATGCTGTCCATCGAAAATGGACTGGATTTTTTTTAAATGTGGTACATACACATGATGGAATATTACACAGCTATAAAGAAAAACAAAATTATGGAATTCAAGGCAACGTGGATGGATTTAGAGTCCATCAAACTCAGTGATCTATCACAGAAACAAAGACCTGAGTACCACATGTTCTCACTCATAAGTGAATCCTGAAAATTTATCATAATACTACATGAAAGGAATTGGCAGTAGTGGGTCACTGCTGGGGGTAGGAGGGATGCATAACATTAATAAGGGTACCTGATCCCAAACCAGATGAAGTGAGGACCAATGGGAGGCCCAAACTTTACCTACACAATGACCACTTATGGACCTAACCTTGAACTGTACCCCACATCTTAAAAAAAAAAAAAAATGAAAGAAAGAAAAGAGGCCAGGCATGGTGGCTCAAGCCTGTAATTCCAGCACTTTGGGAGGTCAAGGCAAGAGGATTGCCTGAGCTCAGGGATTCGAGACCAGCCTGGGCAACTTGGTGAGACCTCGTCTCTACAATAAATCTAAAAATGAGCCAGGTGTGGCAGCTCGTGCCTGTAGTTCCAATTACTTGGAAGGCTGAGGAGGATCCCCTGAGCCTAGCAGGTCGAAGCTGCAGTGGCCATGAGTGTGCCACTATACTCCAGTCTGGGTGACAGAGTGAGACTTCAACTCAAATAAATAAATAAATAAATAATGGAAGGAAGGAAGGAAGGAAGGAAGGAAGGAAGGAAGGAAGGAAGGAAGGAAGGAAGGAAGGAAAGCAAATCCAGACATCTGTATCCCTTGTGCAGTCACTGCATCTGGATTATTGAACCCAATGTATTTTTGCCTACAAAATACATTGTAGAAGTACAAATTAACTTATTAATCCAGCAACTGTTTATTGAGCACTAACTATTGATTTGGTTTATTTATTCAATAAGTATGTATTGAGTGCCTACTCACATGGCAGGCAGTGTTCTAGGTGGTGGATAGACAATGATCCTGTCCTCCTTTCGTTTATTTTCTAGAGCCAGGGATTGTGTCGGGCACTGGTAATACAGAGATGGATCCTTCCCAAAAGGAAGTCACAATCCATTAAGGGAAAAAGGCATGCAGATGAATAATTCCAGCACTCTATGTGAAGCAGACAGTATGTACATGTCCCAGGGATGACTCAGAGGGGAGGGTGGTTAACTTGAGAGGAAAATAGAATGTTGGGTTCAAGTTGAGCTTCAGATCTGGGAAAGGGTGCTAACGAGAAGATAAGTTCAGTGAGTTGAATCAGAATATCTTCTATTAAGACAAAGCCTTAGAAATTAAGTATTTATCATAAGTTTTCTATACTACCAATCAACAATGATATTGTGCAATATCACACTAGAGGTAATTATTCTAGACACTGTAACTAAATCTAGCATGAGACCCGCTGCTTTTATCATCAATAACATTCAGAAATTCTCTCCTTACAAAAAGATTAAGTAACATATAGCTCAGAAACAAATATAACTGAACATAGTAAAACAAAATATTTTTATTTTATTTTTTTATCAATATTTTTTATTATGGTTTTGTGGGGTACAGTTGAGGGTTAGGTGTACAATTACATTTCATTCAGGCACCCTGTTGATAAGAGGTGTTTTCCCATCCCCAGGCAGATATTTGCTACTGTTAATCCCATCCCCCTCCCCCCTCCATAGTTTCCCAGTACCGTCAATCATTTTCTTAAAATATTACATTGGATGTTCAAGGTCCATTATATGAATGAGAACATGTGATACTCGGATCTTTGTTTCTGTGAGAGAAAACAAAATATTTTTAAATGTAGTCTACAACTGTCCAAGAGTAATACAGATAGGTAAGTGACTTTTTAAAAGTTCAATTAGTAAAGATATCCATTAATGGATATTGTATTAGAAAGAATTTAACAGCCACAGATGTTCTAATACAGACTAATAATAATTATTAACTTATTTCATTATGCTATGAAATAAGCAAAGAACTAGAACCTAGTGTCAGTAACTGAGTCCCCAGTAGAAATACACCTAAAATCCTATACATTTACTCATGCATGCATGTGCTCTGATGTGCACCCACACACATAAATGGAAGTCTGGCAGAAAATCTTCTAAAGGTGTATAAGTTAAGGCATATCCAAATAAACCACTTAGCAGACTAGAATAAATAAAAGTATCAAGCACCTTAGTGTAGCTTTTGAAATTCGGAGAGACCTTGGCAAGTCAATAGTTTCTGCAAGTCTGTGTCTACTCATCTATAAATAATTAAGAATTATCACTCAGTAAGTTATGCCTAAGCTTGATATAGTCTTATCTCCTTTCCATCCTCTATTTTGAAGTATAATCTTTGGAGTTTGTGAGTGTCTGAAGACACCACAGCAACTGGTCTCCTCCAAAGCAGCTCCCCGACACACTTCAGTTTCTTGAACACACTGGGTTGCTCAGGGTGTTGTGGCTGATCAGAGCCTGATTAGTGACACTTCAGGCAGGTAAGAGGAAGAAATGTAACCACAAATATCATCTACTCTCCCTTCTTCCAAAGAGATTTTTCTACCCTCAAAAGAATACTCAATCACTTTTGTGCTGTCTTCTCATTAGGCTTCCGTAAGGAGCCTCAGGCTCCTGTCTGCAGCAGTCAAAGTGCTGAGAGACAATTCAAATATTCAACAACCTTACGTAGAATACTAGACTTACTATGGGCCAGGCACTGTCCAAGGTGCTGGCGTGCCAAGGATGGCCAACACCCGATGGCTACCCTCAAGAAGTGAATGGTCTAATGTGACACACATATATGTGGCAGACAATAATAACTGAGACTCAAATTTCTTCAGACACTTCTGGACATGGTCTTCCTGGGCCCCATTGGTTCTTATGGGTACCAATAAGTTCACATTAAAATAATACTAAAAATCCAAATCTCCAGGCTCAGAAAGTTTCACTGGAGAACTTTATCAATCATTTAAAGAACTAACACCAATTTTACAAAATCTCTTCCAGAAAACAGAAGAGGAAGGTATGATTCCCAACTCATTTTATGGGGCTATTATTGCCCTGATACTTAAACCAGATAAAGACAACACACAGTAACACTACAAATCATATCACTCATTAACTTAGACAAAAAAAACCTCAACAAAATATTAGCAAATCAAATACAGCATGTATAAAAAGAATAATATACCACAAACATGCTGGATTATTCAAGATATGCAAGATTAGTTCAATATTCAAAAATTAAATCAATGTAATTCTATGTGTCAACAGGCTGAAAGAGAAAAATAATAATCATCTCAATGATGCAAAAAAGAGCATTTGATAAAATTTGATATCTACTCATGATAAAATATCTCAGCAAAGTAAGAATACAGGAGAACTTCAACTTCAAAGAGTATCTACCAAAAATCCTACAGTTACTATCATACTTAATGGTAAATGACTGAGTGCTTCATTCTGAGATCAGGAACAAGGCAAGGATCTCCACTCTTATTCAACAACATATTAGAAGTTCTAGCCAGTCAAATAAGGCAAGAAAAATAAATAAATGGCACACAAATTGGATAGGAAAAAGTAAAACATTGTCTATTTATAGATCTGATCATCTACATTTAAAAGTTCTAGGGAATCTACCAAAAAACACTCCTAGAACTAATAAGTGAGTTAAGCAAGATCAAAGGTACAAGATTGACACAAAAAAGAGTAGTGCATTTATCTACATTAACAAGCAAGTGGAAACGAAAATAAGAAACACCATAGCATTTACAATTTTTTGGTATCAAGGACCAGTTTCATGGAAAACAATTTTTCCACAGATGGGGGGTTGGGGGTGCAGTCAAACCTCACTGCTAATGTTCATCTGTATTTGCAGCCGCTCCCCAGTGCTAGCATCACCACCTCAGCTCCACCTCAGATCATCAGGCGTTAGATTCTCATAAGCAGCATACAACCTAGATCCTCTGCATAAGCAGATCACAACAGGGTTCAAGCTCCTATAAGAATCTAATGCCACTGCTGATCTGATAGGAGGCAGAGCTCAGGTGGTAATGGGAGTGAAGGAGTAGCTGTAAATACAGATGAGGCTTCACACATTCGCCTATCGCTCACCTCCTGCTGTGTGGCCAGGTTCCTAAGAGGCCACGGACTGGTAGCAGTCCACAGCCCAGGGCTTGGGGACCCCTGCTACAGAGGACCAGAATGTGAACACTGGTTCATGAAAATGCAAGGCTAGAAAAGAAACAAATTAAAACCACTCCCAAAACAGCAAAGTTACCCTCTGCCCAGCAGAGCCAGAACACCAACATGAATCCTGAACTACTTTTTATGGTATGACACGTTATCTAGGCAAAGGAGAAGGTGGGAAGGATATGCAGAGAGAGGACAACATGGAGAAATGGACAATTCAGTAACAATAGTTGGAGACTTCAATACCACACTTTCAATAAAGGATTGAACAAACAGGCAGAAGATAAACAGAGAAACAGAGGACTAGGACAATACAATAAGCCAACTAGACCTAACAGATACCTAGAGAACATTCTACCCCACAACAATAGAATATCCACTTTTCTCAGTTATATAAATGGATCAAAGATGGTCCCCATGTATTGGCCCTCATATGTTTACTTCTCCACAGCTGGACCACCAAGGTAAACTCTTACACATCCAATTGCTTTAAATATATCCTAAATTAGCATATTTTAACCATTTAAAGTCTACCCTGTAAAACTGTACTCAGATCCTCTAGCCATAGATAAGACAAGCCCTGTGAGTAAAAAAAACCCCAAGCCACTGTTGCCCTTCAGTATTATCTAAATCAAGGAACTTCCCACCTTGCTGCTCACCAAAACTGACTCAAGAGTAAATAGAAAATCTTTATAGACCTATAACAAACAGATTGAATCAGTAACCAAAAAAATTCTCACATCAAAAAAAGCTCAGGCCCAGATGGTTCACTAGTAAATTCTTCCACACATTTTAGGAAGAATTAACAACAGTCATTCACAAACTCATCCAAGAAATAGAAGAGGAAGGAACACTTCCCAACTTATTCTATGAGGCCAATACTATCTTGCTACCAAACCCAGACCCAAAAAAACACAAGAAAAAACTATAGACCAATATTTCTTATGAATACAGAGGCAAAAATCCTCAACAATCCAGCAGCATATTGAAATAATTATACACTATGATCAAATGGGATTCATCCCAGGAATGTTAAATTGACTTAAAATAAAAATAAATTAATATAATACACTAAATTAATAGAGTAAAAGACAGAAACCACATGACCATATCAATAGATGCTAAAAATCCAATACCCTTTCAGGATAAAAATACTAAATAAACTAGGAATAAAAGGGAATTTCCTCAACCTGATAAAGTCAACTACGTAAATCTTACAGTAAACATCATACTTCATAGAGAAAGATGGATTACTTTCTCTTTAAGATCAGAAAAAAAAACCAAATAAGGTATGCTCTCACCACTCTTATTCAACATAGTACTACAAGTTCTCATCAATACAATAAGGATCTAAGAAAAGACAAAAGAAGGAAGGAAGGAAAGATGGGCAGAAAAGAGAGAGAGAAGAAAAAAAGAGTATGAAAATCCAGACTGAAAAGGAAGAAGTAAAATAACTACCTCTATTCACAGAAAACATTATCTTGTATATAGAAAATCCTAAGGAATACACTAAAAAACTATTACAACTAATAAATGAGTACAACAATGTTACAGGATTCAAGATTTACAGGATACAAAAACAATGTATTTCTATAACAATGAGCAACACAAAAGTGAAATTAAGAAAACTTTTCCATTTACCCTATCGTTAAAAAGAATAAAATACTTAGAAATAAATTTAACAAATGAAGTGCAAGAACTGTACACTAAAAACTGCAAAATATATTGAAATAAATTGAAGAACTAAATAAATAAATGAAAAGACATCCCATGTTCATGAATTGAAAGACAATATTGTTAATACAGTGATAGTTTCCAACCTGGTCTACAGATTCAATAAAATCTCTATAATATTCCAGTTGTGTTTTTTCATAAACTGGCATACTGATTCTAAAATCCATATGAAAATGTAATAAATTAGGAATAGCTAAGATAATCTTGCAAAAGAAGAAAGTTGGAGGACTCACACTTTATAATTTCAAAACTTAATTAAAAGCTACAACAATCAAGGCACTATGGTACTGACATAAGAAAAGACTCACAGATCAATGAAACGGAGTTGAGAAATAAACCATTATATTTATGATCAGTTGACTTTTGACAGTGGTGCAAGACAATAACTCAATGGGGGAAAGAATAGTTTTCAACAAATGGTGCCAGAACTACAGGATATCCATCTGCAAAAAATAAAAATAAATAAAGCTGACCCCTTTCACACCATATATTAAAATTAACAAACTGAATCAAAGATCTAAATCTAAGTATTAGAATTATAAAACTCTTAGAAGAAGTATAGGAGTAAATCTTCAATGACCTTGGACTAGGCAATTTTTTTTAGATATGACACCAAAATAAAACATGAATAAACTTAAAATTTTGTGTTTCAAAAGTTTTAATTAAAAAAATGAAAAGACAGCCCATAGAATGAGAGAAGATAATGACTCAATTTTAAAATGAGTAAAAAATCTGAACAGACACTTCAGAGATAATTCAAATGGTCGATAAACACACAAAAAAAGATGCTCGCCGGGCTCGGTGGCTCAGCCTATAATCCCGCGCCTTGAGAGGCTGAGGTGAGTGGATTGCCTGAGCCCGCGGGTTTGAGACCCGCCTGGGCAACTTGGCGAGACCTCATCTCTACAATAAATCCAAAAATTAGCCAGGTGTGGTTGCGCGTGCCTATAGTTCCAGTTACTCAGAAGGCTGAGACGGAAGGATCGCCGGAGCCCAGCAGGTAGAGGCTGCGGTGGCCGGGAGCGGCCACTGCACTCCAGTCTGGGCAACAGAGTTGAGACTCCAACTCAAAAAAAAAAAAAAAGATGCTCAACAGTATTATTAGTCACTTGGGAAATACAAATCTAAGCCACAATGAGATAGATCATCATATCCACTAGAATGTCTAGAATCAAAAAGTCAGTTACTGACAACTGTTGGTGAGGATGTGAAGTAATCAGAACGCTCAGACACTTCTAGTAGGGTTGTAAAATGATGCAACTATGTTGGAAAATAGTTGGCAGTTCTTCAAAATCTTAAACAAAGAGTTACTATACGAACCAACTACTGTACTTGTAGATATATACTCAAGATAATTAAAAACATATCCTTAAAAACATTTATATACAAATTTTCATATCAGCATCATTCATAAGAGTCAAAAAGTGAAAACAACCCAAAGTCTAACAGTTATTGAGTGGACAGAGAGAAAGTGGTACATCCATATAATTGAATACTATTTGGACATAAAAAGGAATGGAGTACTGATACATACTACAGTATGGATGAAACTTGAAAGTATTATGCTAAAAAGTCAGACACAAAGGCCACGCACTGTATGATTTAATTTATATGCAATGTTTATTATAGACAAACCATAGAGACAAAAAGTAGAGGAGTGGTTGTCAAGGGATTGGAGACGGGGGAAATGGGGAGTGATTTCTAAGGAATATGAGAACTGGAAAGGACACCAGCCAATGAGGGATAACTACCAATAAGACTCTTCTTACTGGGTTGATGAAAAGGTTCTGGAGTTAGATAATGGAGATAGTTGCTCAACTTTGTGAATATGCCAAAAACCATGGAATCACAAACTTTAAAACAGTGATTTCATATGATACAAATTATATCTCAAGTCTGTCATTTAAAAAAAAAATGTCAAGCCTGGGCACGGTGGCTCACACCTGTAATCCCAGTAGCACTTTGAGAGGCCCAGGTGGGAGGACTGCCTGAGCACAGGAGTTCAAGACTAGCCTAGGCAACATAACAAGACATCGGTTCTACAAAAAAATCAAAATATTAACTGGGCATGGTGGCGCACACCTGTAGTCCGAGCTACTTGAGAGGCTGAGACAGAGGATCACTTAAGCCTAGAAGTTTGAGACTGCAATGAACTGTGATTGTGCCACTGCTCTCCAGCCTGAGCAACAGAGTGAAACCCTGACTCAAAAAAAAAAAAAAAAAACCAAATGTCCCAAGATCACACAGTGAGAGGGTGCTATAATGAGACTTGACGCCAAGTCTGGTTGACCCTTAATCACATTGTCTTAACTACCAACTATATTCCTGGACCTCCTTCCTTTTTCATATTACAGATGTTCTGGGCACTGTTATTCATTCCTGTGGAGTCTCCACTGTCAAACACTAGATCTCTAACTCTATCACTAACTTCTCATGAGCTTCAGTTTGTCTTCTAATTGGACAATTCTGCCTTTGTGGGCTGGAGGTGACTCAAAATCAATAAGCATCAAACCAAATTTAACTTCACCTTCCTCAGCCTTTTCTTCCTTTTTTAAAATAGCCTTATTTGTTTCTTTGTTTGTTTTTTGAGTTGGAGTCTCACCCTGTCGCCCAGACTGGAGTGCAATGGCCGCTCCCGGCCACCGCAGCCTCGACCTGCTGGGCTCCGGCGATCCTCCCGCCTCAGCCTTCCAAGTAGCCGGAATTACAGGCATGTGCTACCACGCCCGGCTGATTTTTTGATTTATTGTAGAGATGAGGTCTCGCTGCCCAGGCGGGTCTCGAACCCGCGGGCTCAGGCAATCCACTCACCTCAGCCTCCCAAAGGCACGGGATTACAGGCTGAGCCACTGAGCCCGGCTCTAAATAGCCTTACTGATAGCTGTTCCTTATTGGCTGGAGTCCTTTCCAGTTCTCAAACCATTTAGAAAGCAAAAATAATGAATACCCACTCAAAGTTCAGTAAATGATCAGATTTTTCAAGCTCAGGTTACCAGATCTGGCCATTTTCTTTAGTGATTCTTCACTCCGATGACATGTTACCAATAAATGTTTCTATTTCATTTCACTATTAAGAATGTTTTAAATATATACTTAGAGAATGAACACAATATTGACCAAGGGGAAAAAATAGAGACCCTCTCTCCAAAATAGTGCAGAGAGCCAGTAGGAGAGACAGGGCATGGATCTACACAAAACCCTTCTCACACACTTGTAAGCTTCCTTGGAGTCATTCATTCAGAGTCATCCCCAAAATTGTGGCCACTTTGAGGCCTATTGACAAGGTCCTCAGGAAAATCTTAAACTAGCAAAGACTAACTATCCCCTAAATTACCTACTAACCATCACACCCAGGATGGTTTCTAAAATTTTCCCTCTTTCAAGACCTAGCACAATGTGTTTATCATAAAAGTTAAATACTCACAGGCAATTTCATACCAAGATAGTAAATTTTCAAAATATTCATAATTGGATAACATGCCCAACACAGAACTTTTGTTTATAACCACTTAGAAACTTAAAATATTTGAAATCCTTTCCAAAAAAAGTGAAACCAACAACCAACAACCAAAAACATTGATATTCTATTTCTCTAATATTCAAATAATGTTAATATGTGTTTTATTTGTTTTGGGGGGGGTTTGAGTTGGAGTCTCACTCTGTTGCATAAATGTGTACTGTTCTGGTTAGTTTATGATACTCTAGGATTGCTACATTTATGGAATAAATTTAAAAAGTAACTGTATCTCCAACACTCATTTGTGCCACATATTTTTAGCAGTTATGTTGCTAAACAAAATTTATGTTCATTTGATACAAGGATAAGGCACCAAACAGAAGGGAATAGACACAGGCTTTACCTTCACACCACTTCCCTCTCTCACCCACATCACAACATCTCTAAGTGATGGCAAAAATATGCCCCATTCTGATTAATAAGTTCTAAAATAAGAAGTAGTACAAGTTGATTTAAAATAAGACTAGACTATAAAATATAAGTATTATCATATAAAATAAGGATATACTCATATATAATAGTTAAGCTCATTATAAAACAAGTACAGCTGGGCATAGTAGCTCACACCTATAATCCCAGCACTTTGGGAGGCCAAGGTGAGAGGATTACCTGAGCCCGCAGATTTGAGACCAGCCTGGGCAACTAGGTGAGACCTCATCTCCACAATAAATCAAAAATTAGCCAGGCATGGTAGCACGCCTGTAGTTCCAGCTACTTGGAAGGCTGAGGCGAAAGAATCACCTGAGCCCAGCAGGTAAAGGCTGCGGTGGCCATGCGCGTGCCACTGCACTCCATCCTGGTCGACAGAATGAGACTCCAAATATATATATATATAAAAAAGAAGTAGCATATACTCATTCTTAACTGCATGGAATTCTGTTACAAGCACATTTTATCCCTTTTTTCTCATATGAAGTTTGTATCCCTGTGCAGAGTTCTCAATGGTTCTGTAATGGTTAGATTAGGAAAGGCTGTGGCCAGTGACACCAGCTCCCTCTGCTCCTGGAGGAAACTGGAGGTTCCTCTGCAGGTGAAGAGCCACAGGAAACCACCTGTCCTCACTCTCCCTGCACAAGTTAGCAAAGGACCCAGAGGCAGGACCCCCACCAATTCGATTTGGCTCCAGGCCAGGCACTGTGCTAGAAGCAGTGATTGCAAGGCCTGTGCTCTCCAGGGCCTTGCCAAGGGTGGCTGACAGAGACATACTCACCAGGGCTTTGAATACAAAGCAGTCTGGAATAGAGGCAGATGCAAAAAGCTTTGGGAGCAAAGGGTTGAGAGAGACAGACTGCCACTGGAGTCTGGGAAACCAGGGAAAAGAAGAGGGGAGGGTGGGGCTTCTGCTGATTAAAATGAGGAAAGGGCTTTATAAGCAGAGGGCACAGCCCAGAAGTCCCTATTCACCCTTATTTGTAAAATGAGGATTATAATAGCACACATACCAACAGTGTAGTTTTAAAAATTAAATATATGTAAAGCACCTGTTACTACTAGAACTATAAAATGTTTCAGTTGTTGTTATGGGTAGGCAGCAGAGTAAGAGGTCAGGCCAGAAGCCCACAGTGGACAGCAAAAATAACTGTGTCCTCTTGTTCATGCTTCTGTAACTGATCTTGTTTGAAGCCCCCAAAGAAGAGAAATATCTAAAGTCAAGAGGAAATAAGAGTATTCGTGATTTTCTTTCACAAGAATGTGCCTTTTGTAGGACAGAGGTTCAACGTGATTTTGGTCATTGACCTGAAGTATAGGAATTAAGATGGCAAGTCCTTGGTCTTAACTACAAATAAGAAATACAGGACACTATACCAGGGCAGAGTTCTCTGGGGACACCCCAAGTGAAGCAATGAGCCTCCCAACGCAACCTAGGGATCAGGGAGCTTGAACTGCAGTGGTTTCTGCTACGCATACTTAGATAAAGCAATTCATCTCTTTTGACTTAAATGTCTTCATTGTAAACCATGAATGGCGATACCTATCCCTGGGGGTCTTTTTGAGGATTAAATGATATCAGACATATAGCATACTTAGCCCAATGTCTTGGCACACTGTAGGTGTTTGACAAATATTAACTCTTTTTATAGTTAGGATTGTGGGGACTGGCTTGCCTGGAACAGGCTGTCTGGCTTCTAACTTAGTAACGAAGAGACTTCTTAGTGGAGGCACTGGGGAAAGGATAACAAGGAAAGGGGAGGGAAGGTGCCCCATCAAGGATTTAAATGTGGTTTTCCCTCCTGCTGAGAGGCCCCTGCACTCAATAAACCAGAATGACCCCAGCTGAACTTCCAGGCTTGAAAGTAGGGTTGGATTTTAAAAGGAGTTCTTCTTTTTCAAGATCAATTGTTCAACAGAACTGAAAAGCTTGCTCTCTGAAGAGGCTCAGTCCTAAAACCTGCAGGGCAAACCGTTAAAAGAAGGAATGTGCCATTTCTCAACGGGGAGCAGGGAGCATCGTACATACTCTTGTCTGAGGGCTGCGACTCTGCTGCCTCTTCTATTCTAAATTAACTAGAAATCCAAGAACCTGAAAGCTGAGCCTTTTATTTAAATGAACCAGCAGTTACATGAACCTTAAACCACTTGTTGCTTTGTTGTGAGGCTGCCCTGGGCCAAGAGACATTAATACAGACGGCTCCCAGCTTACAACCCGGTTGTGTTCCAAACAGTGCATTTGGGAGGCTGTGGTCTGAAAGGCAGAACAGGCTTTCCCATAGAAGCAATGTTAGAAATGGTGATTAGGGCCACAGGCCAGCTCCCAAAAAGCCACGGAACCATAATAGAGCTAAACGTTGTACATCTTAGTCAAAAAGAATAGAAATCAATAATGTTGCAATACTCACAGTTAAAGGATGAGTTTAAAAAATAAGCCAGGCTCAGTGGCTCAGCCTGTAATCCCGTGTCTTGGGAGGCTGAGGTGAGTGAATTGCCTGAGCCTGCGGGTTCGAGACCCGCCTGGGCAACTTGGCAAGACCTCATCTCTACAATAAATCAAAAAATTAGCCGGGTGTGGTAGCGCGCGCCTGTAGTTCCAGCTACTTGGAAGGCTGAGGCGGAAGGATCGCTGGAGCCCAGCAGGTCGAGGCTGCGGTGGCCGGGAGCGGCCACTGCACTCCAGTCTGGGCAACAGAGTGAGACTCCAGCTCAAAAAAAAATAAAAAGATAAAAAATAAATAAAACAAAGTTGAGTAGCTTTCCATCTTCTTGAGTATTAGAGCTTAAGTAAAAGCCGATTTAATTAAAGTAGGATGAAAAGGTCTACACAGTTAGATGGAGGGGCCAGGGAACACTGGGACTGTCATCAGGAACACTGGCAGTGCAGAATCAGACCAACTTGCAGGATTTCTGCCAATTGCAAGGGGATGGTGTCTGCACCTGAAGGCCAACCTAGCACCGAGAGAGCAGTCTGGGAGGGGCTGGAATGCAAGTGTGGGATGACCGAAACGAGTTAGCTGGTCACTTCAATGCAGCCATTTCATCACTCAAGGTCGGACCTGGCTCCAGTACCCCTCCCCTCTTAGATGATTATTCCTATTTATGAAAAGTCCATCCTTGGCCCCAAGAATCACTGGAGTCCAGGACTTGGTGCCCCTCTCATACTGATTTCTGAGATGATACACAACCTAGATGGATTTGAATTTGACGCCTTCCCTCTGACCTGATTTAGATGAATTTGCTCTTGCCATCCCCCCCTCCCTTCATAGAGAAGAGACCTCGCCAGTTGTCTGGACTCTCTCGCTGCCATCCTCTTCCAGATATTAGCAGCATTGCACCTGGCTAGAGAACTCTGAATCCTTAATGCTAAGGGTCAAATACACAATTTGCCTGTCAATATGAAAAAGACATGAGGAAAGAGGAAAGGAGTACACTGAAAAGTTTTGCCCAGCACAGTGGTTCACACCTGTCATCCCAACACTTTGGGAAGCTTAAGCAAGACTGCTTGAGCCCAGGAGTTCAAGACTAGCCTGGGCAACATGACAAGGCCTCACCGCTATTAAAAAAAAAAAAAATTAACTGGGCGTGGTGGTGCACACCCATATTGCCAGCTATTCAGGATACTGAGGTGGGGTGCAAGGATCACTTGAGCCCAGGAGGTCAAGGCTGCAGTGAGCCATGATCGTGCCACTGCGATCCAGCCTGGACAACAGAGTGAGACCCCAGCTCAAAACAGAAAGAAAAGAAAAAGGAACTTTCTTTAAAAAGATAATCTGGGACCCCTAGCCAGAATAACCAAGAAAAAGAGAGAAAACCCCAAATAAACACAATCAGAAATACAAAAGATCAAGTCACAACTGACCCCAAAGAAATACAAGAGATTATCAGAGATAACTGTGTACACCTATACGGAAACAAACTTGATAACCTAAATGAAATGGAGAACTTTCTGACAGCACACAACCTCCCCAGGTTGAAACAAGAATACATTGAGACTCTAATTAAACCAATGACAACCCAGGAAATTGACTCTGTCATATGAAAACTACCTACAAAAAAAACCCTGGACCGGATGGCTTTCCAGCAGAATTCTACAAAACATACAAGGAGGAGCTCATACTAACCCTATTGAAAGTATTCCAGGCAATTGAGAAAGATGGAATTCTCTCCAAATCATTTTACAAAGTTAACATCATACTGATACCCAAACCGGGTAAAGATCCTTTGTTGCATCTTTTTTTGTTAAAAGAGAACTACAGGCCAATATCCCTTATGATCATAGATGCAAAAATCCTCAACGAGATTCTAGCAAATTGGATCCAAAAACACGTCTTAAAAATCACCCACCATGACCAAGTAGGCTTCATCCCCAGGATGCAGGGTTGGTTCAACATTCATAAGACCATAAATGTAATTAAATATATCAATAGATGCAAAAACAAGAACTTCATGATTATATCATTAGATGTAGAAAAAAATTTTTATAAAATCCAGCATCCCTTCTTGATAAAAACCCTCAAACACCTAGGTATAGAAGGAACATACCTCAAAATAGTAAGTGCCATCTACAATAAACCCAGAGCTAACATATTGTTAAATAGACAGAAACTGGAAACATTTCCCCTGAAAACTGGAACAAGACAAGGCTGCCCACTCTCACTCCTCTTGTTCAACATTGTGTTGAAAGTCCTAGCTACAGCAATTAGACAAGAAAAGGAAATCAGGTATCTAAACAGGAAAAGAGGAAGTCAAGTTAACCCTCTTTGCTGATGATATGGTCTTGTACCTTGAAAATCCAAGAGAATCTGTCAAAAACCTGTTTGCACTGATGAAGGACTTTGGCAAAGTCTCAGGGTACAAAGTAAATGTGCAAAAAACAGTTGCATTCCTATACACCAACAACAAAGAGGCAGAGACCCAAATTAAAAGCACAATCCCATTCACAACAGCCACACAAAAAAGTGAAATACCTCAGCATCTTCCTAACCAGAGAAATGAAAGGCCTTTACAATAAGAACTACAAAACACTGCTCAAAGAAATTGAAGAAGACACAAACAAATGGAAAAATATTCCATGCTCATGGATAGGAAGAATCAACATTGTTAAAATGCCCATCCTACCAAAGGCAATCTACAGATTCAACGCAATACCCATTAAGTTACCAACATCATTCTTCTCAGATCTGGAAATGACAATACAGAAATTCATATGGAAACATAAATGTCCACGAATAACCAAAACAATCCTAGCAAAAGAAACAAAGCAGGAAGTATCACACTTCCAGACTTCAAACTTTACTATAAGGCTAAAGTAATCAAAACAGCCTGGTATTGGTACAAGAACAGGCAAATAGATCAATGGAACAGGATAGAGAGTCCAGAAGCAAAGCCTCAATTTCTCAACCAACTCATCTTTGACAAAGCCTCCAACAACATCCACTGGGGAGAGGAGAACCTATTCAGTAAATGGTGCTGGGAAAACTGACTGATCACATGCAGAAAACTGAAACAGGACCCCTACCTATCACCATACACAAAAATTAACTCTAAATGGACCAAAGACCTAAACGTAAAACCTCAAACTATAAGAATCTTATAGTTTTCAGGAGACACTCTTATGGAAATTGGAACTGGCAACCAATTCCTATTCAGAACCCTAAATGTCCGTACCTTAAGAAGTAAGATAGACACGTGGGGCCTCATCAAACTGATGAGTTTCTGCAAAGCAAAAGAAACCATCAAGAGAGCAGATAGACAGCCCACAGAATGGGAAAAAATATTTGCCAACTGTATATCTGACAAAGGCCTAACATCTAGAACCTACAAGGAACTCAAACAAACCAAAAGGAAAAAAAAAAAACAGCCCCATTAAAAAATGGGCAAAAGACATGGATAGACACTTCTCAAAAGAAGATACACAGGCAGCCAACAGACACATGAAAAAGTGCTCAGCCTCACTCATCTTCAGAGAAATGCAAATCAAAAGCACATTAAGACACCACCAAACCCCAGGAAGAATGGCCATCATTAATAAAACAAACAACAACAGATGCTAGCGAGGATGCGGAGAAAAAGGAATGCTTCTACATTGCTGGTGGGAATGCAAACTAGTGCAACCTCTTAGGAAGACAGTGTGGCAGTATCTGAAAGAACTAGAAATCAACCTTCCATATGACCCAGCAATTCCCCTATTGGGAATATACCCGGAAGAACTCAAATCATTTTACAAAAATGATATCTGCACACATATGTTTGTTGCAGCTCTATTCACGATAACAAAAACATGGAACCAACCATGTTGCCCATTGAAGCTGAACTAGAAAAAGAAAATGTGGTACATATGCACAATGAAATATTTTGCGGCCATAAAAGACAAACATATGGACTTTGCAGCAACTTGGATGGATTTAGAGTCGATCATGCTCAGTGATCTATCACAGAAATAAAGAACAGAGTACCATATGTTCTCACTCATAAGCAGACCTTGAAAAATTATAATACTGTAAGAAAGCGATTGGCAGTAGTGGAAAACTGTCAGGGAAGGGGGGCTGGGATTGGCAGTTGAGGGAAACTGCTAGGGGAGGGAGGGGCATACCTCATCAACAAGGGTACCTGCGTAATCAACGTTTGTATACCTAACCCTGAATTGTACCCAACATCTTTATAATTAAAAATAAAGATAATCTAGGTCAGGTACAGTGGCTCAAACCTGTAATCCCAGGACTTTGGGAGGCCAAGGTGAGAGGATTGCCTGAACCCAGGGGTTCAAGACCAGCCTGGGCAACTTGGCGATACCCTGTCTCTGCAATAAATTAAAAAATTAGCCAGGCATAGTAGTACATGCTTGTAGTTCCGGCAACTTGGAATACTGAGATGGAAGGATCATCTGAGCCCAGCAGGTAGATGCTGGGGATGGCTGTGAGCGTGCCACTGCGCTCCAGCTGGGCAGCAGAATGAAACTCCAAGTCAAAAAAAAAAAGAAGAATCTGTAAAGCAATTCAGTGGAATTCTGCAAGATCTAACCATTAGGTGGCACTCCTGGCTCAGGGCAATTGGGTGGTTCCCAAAAAGGTGGAGGAGAAAGGGGGAAAACTAATGGGTAGGGTAGAAAGGGTCTGAGTAGGAAGTCTGAAGGGAGACACAGTGGAACAATTAACTAAATATATATAGATATTCTGTGAAATATGCACTCTTGGATTAATTCACATATATATAAGCATACAATCATTAATCCTCTTAAAATTACAAAACAATCTCATAATTTTATTTCTTTAAATTGGTTTATATTCCTTGCCCATTTTCTACTGGTTTATGCTTCTTAAAAATTAATTTCTAGCAGCTCTGTTTATTCTGAGTACTAATCCTTTGTTAGTGAGAAATGTGCAAAAACATTCTCCAGTCCAGGGCTTGCCTCCTTATTTAATGGCAATTCTCTATTGTGTAGAAATCTTCTGTATTTGTTTGTTTGTTTTATTTTGTTTTTTGTTTTTTTGTTTTGTTTTTAGTTGGAGTCTCACTCTGTCACCCAGGCTGGAATGCAGTGGCATGCTCATAGCCACCCCAGTGTCAACCTGCTGGGCTCCAGCGATCCTTCCACCTCAGCCTCCCAAGTAGCTGGAACTACAGGCATGTGCTACCACGCCCAGCTAATTTTTCAATTTATTTTATTGTTGAGACAAGATCTCGCCAAGTTGCCCAGGCTGGTCTCAAACCCATGGGCTCAGACAATCCACTTGCTTTGGCCTCCCAAAGTGCTGGGATTACAGGCTAGAAGTCTTCTGTTTTAACATAGACTAATTTATTTTATTTTCCTTTGTGGTCTGTCCTTTTTGTCTTGTCTAATACATCTTTTATCTTGAGTTCATAAAAATATTCTTTTAAATCATCTTCTGAAACTTTTGCTTTTTAATCATCTGTTTTGTTTTGGTATGGTAGTTTTGTTCTTACAGATAAACCAATCACTGAATTGCCCATTCTTTGTCTGCTGATTTGCCACTTGTCTTAGAAAACTAATTTTCTGTGACTGCATGTGCCCATCTGGGCTTTCTATTCTGTTCCCTGTGTCTATTTGTTTATTCCTGCACCAAATATCACTTCATTGGCTAGTGATTCCTGACCATCACATTAGCTCATATCTTCCATTGCATCATTACAATCACCTTAGGGCCCTAAGCATCAGGAGATGACAAGAGAATGCACAGACTACGGCTAATATGCAGGAGAGATCAGTGCTAAGCAACAGGAATATGGTTTCTCTATTTCAGGATTAAAGACTGAGTCCTTGCCAACCATTTGATTTGGGAAACCAAGTTGCAAATAAATTAACCTTGCAACAGTAAACTACTCCAGAAAGTGTTGCCTAACTTACTGGGAAATGAGAGACTAGTTCTGGCTATCTGGAATTTGATCACAAAAGGAACTGGGTATGAGAGAAGAATAAGTTGGAGCAAATCTATCATTACTGGTGGGGAAAATATCGACTTTTTGAGTTTTATTCTAATGTGATTATTGAACTGAGGACATAGGAAAACGATTGCCTTTGTGTTTACATGGGCCTCCAGTGAACTATGTGGATCTTTGGTGCCAGTCAACCAGGGAAGAGAGTTTCAAATTGGGAAACCAGAATTCACATAACAGGTCAGAATTTTATAGGAAAAGGAACTTCCATTTCCATCTGGACCTTCATTTATTTATTTTATTTTATTATTTTATTTGGTTGACTTGTTAGAATCCAGATGAATTTGAGGATATCGGGGGCTAGAGAGGAAGAAATGTGTTTTGTCACATGAAGGCAGACCAAAAGCTAGGCAGGGATGCAATGTGTCCAAATGAACCCACTATGTTTGTTCCCCCAAATCTTCTGCACTTTGGATATTCCTGTTCTCAGGGACAGCAGCACTGTCTGCCCAAATGCCAGGCTGCTCAAGCCACATGTCTGGGCACCATCCTTGAAGATCAGTCTAGCAGAATCCGTCTCCTAAATCTCCCAGCCCCATGCACATTTCTCCATCTTCCCTCCACTCCATCCCTGCACATACTCACTCTCACCACCAAGGCCACAGTGAGCAATAGCTTTCACTGATCTCTGTTTTGAGTCACAATCTAACCCTCCTCCCCACCCTTGAAACCAAAAGGTAAGTTTGGTCATGTTATTTTCTTGCTTTAAACTCTGTAATGGCTTTCCATGCTCCTGAGACCACAGTCCAAACTGTTTAGTATGATTTACATTGACCTATTTGATCTTGCCCCTGCTGACCTTTGCAGCCACTGCCTTGAGTGGCTGAGAGCCCAGACCTCGGAGTCGGTCTTCTCTGGGTGCAAACTCCCACTGCATCACCTACAAGCTTCAAAACTTGAACAAACTTCCAGGCAAAGTCTTTGTTGCTAAAAGAAAATAAAAACCTGAGACAAGTTGAAGTTAACAGTTTAACTAAACAAAGAGTGATTTGCAAATCTGGCAGCCTTCAGAGCCATAGTAGGCTCAGAAAGACTCCAGTACAAACATGTGGTGGAAGAAGATGTATGGATAGAAAAAGGAAAATGACACACAGAAAACAGAAGTGAGATCAAATAACCAGGTTGACTATAGCTCATCATCTGCCTTATTTGAACCAGGTTTGAACAGCTGGCCACCTTTGATTGACTAAACCTCAGTAAGTGGCAAAAGAGTAGGTCTGTTTAAACAGCTAGGTTATGTAAGGTCCACCACGTGAAAGGTTCTGGAGAAACCTCTAGGTTGAACCCAAAATATACAAGGGGGCAGCTTTGGACTAAACAACACTGTGCATGAGGGCTGTCATGTGCAAAGTGGAGACAATTGTAACGCCTGTCTCATGGGCTGCTGGGAGAACTGAATGAGTTCACACACAGAAAGTGTCTGGCCCAAAGCCTGGCACACAGTAAACTTTATATCAGTGTTAACTCTGACTTTTATTTTTCCAATTCATTATGCTTTCTCCAGCTTCCGGGCCTTTGCCTCCCCTGTTCCCTCCATCCAGAACACTCTTTCCAATACCTTGATCACACTTCAAGGTAGTCTTCGTATGTAAGCAACAGCAGCAGCGTCACCCACAAACTTGGTCAAAGGGCCAAATTCTCAGGCTCCAGTCCAGAACCACTACATTGGAAACTCGAGGGTTAATCCCAGCAATTCAAGTTTTAACAAGCTCTCCATAGGATTCCGATGTCCAGTTAAGGCTGGAAAACTGAGGCACCCACCATGACTGATTGTACTTAGATGCTATTTTTCTCTGCCCCCTGCTAGGCTGTTCCACAGTGGCAGAGACAGTGTCCTTCTTGTTAGTCAGCTAATCTCCACTGGTAACTCCTTGTAGGTGATGAAAAATGAGCCATCACAGACTGGAATGGAGTGAGTCACATTTTGTAGGCCAGCTGATCTAATTGTGTGTTCCCTCCTTGTCTGTTCTCCTCAATGAATGCCCAAGTACTTCTGAAGGCTTGCCTAAATGTTCCAGCTTATTCTGGACTTTGAGTCCAGGCTTAGGTCTAAGTGTAAAAGGGAGAGGGGGTTGCCCTTAAGGTAGTGAGCAACGGCAAACCGTGAGGGATTCCCAGGGATGGTGTGCGTGCTGGAGCAGCATGGGGCCAAGAGGTCTGCGTTCTCTCCCCAGAGTGGAATTGCTCTCCTTCAACATCTTTGGAGGAATCACAGATAACTAAGGCAAGAAGGACCAGTGGGTCCAGGGCAGGGAGCAAGACTAGAGAAGCCACAGAGTCCCTGTCTCTCAGCACCTTAACTGCCACCTGAACGCCCGTCTTCTAAGAAACATCTTTGAGGGGGAGATCTGAGGGGAAACGCTCTCTTCCGCCCTCATCCCTTCTCTCTCTACCCCTGCCCTCCTTCCTCCGTTTTCTCTCTCCTCCTCCTCCTTCCTTCCTCTCTCCTTCTGCTCCTCCCCCCCCTTTCTGCCCACCCCCTTTTATTTCTCGCTCCCTCTATCTCCCTCTCCTCCTAACCCTCTGACCCCTCCTCCAGCCCTGCCACCTGGTAACCAAACCGCCAGATCCCGCAGACGCACCAGACAGGGCGCAGGACGTCTCATGGGCCACGATGGTCTCACGCAGAGAGGCCCGGGGCCCGGGAGGCGCCCACACGATGGCGACGCTGATCTCGAGCGCCTCTGCCCCGCAGGAGGCCGGAGTGCGCGCGGAGAGCGAGGGGCGGGCGCGCCGGGAAGCCCCCCTC
>NW_007258884.1:691873-704044 GCF_000164805.1 Carlito syrichta | reverse complement strand
TCGACAGAGTGAGATTCCAACTCAAAAAAAAAAAAGAAAAGAAAAGAAATAACTCACATAGTGGGTGCCCCAGTGCTCCCCACGTATGTTCAAGTGAAGGTGTAGGATTTTTTTTTTTTTTCCTGAGTTGGCGTCTCACTCAGCCGCCCATGCTCACGGCCACCCCAGTGTCGACCTGCTGGGCTCCAGCGATCCCTCCATCTCAGCCTTCCAAATAGCCGAAACTACAGGCGCGCGCTACCACGACCGGCTAACTTTTTTGGTTTATTGTAGGAGATGAAGTCTCGCCAATCTGCCCAGGCTGGCCTTGAACCGCCGGCTCGGGCAGTTAACTCGGCTCGGCCTCCCAAAGTGCCGGGATTACAGGCTGAGCCACCGATCCGGTCGGTTGCAGGATTTCTAAGCAAAGACGTTTGCTCCTGGCTGGGGGAATGGGCTGCATGGGGGCGTGGCGTTAGAGCTGTTCCTTGGGGAATGGATAGGAACTGGCCACGTGGTGGAGAGAGAATTAGAATTCCAGATGGAGGAAATAGCAGTACCAAATTGCTTAGAGGTGAAAAAGTTGGGGGGGGGTGATGGCTACAGGAAGAGGCAGAAAGAGGCACTGTCCACTATGACTGACTGAAACCCAAGATTTAGGAAGGCGTGTAGTGAAAAATAAGTGGGGGAGTTCAACTGTGGGGCATGTGCGTTTTCTTTTCTAAAATGGGGGACCCTGTAAGGAAACTCCATGACTTTCTTGCTGGTTTCAAACCCGGATCTGCCAGAAGGGGCTCTGAATGAGAATCCTGCGTGCTAGGAGGGGCTGAGGACTAGTATATCGACTTTGCTACTGAGGTTTGCTCTTCCTTAAAACTGGCATCACTACCTTGCCGGCTGTTCTCAGGAGGCCCGGCCTCTCTGATAACTCAGCCCAAAGAGAGAGGGACTCACAGCCTTTTTCTTATTCCCCTGCAGCAAGACAGTGCTGTCCAGGGACCAGCCTCTGAGGAACCACCTGGGAGCCTGTTAGAAATGCACAGTCTCAGTCCCCACTCCAGACTCACTGAATCAAAACCCACCTTTTAACCAGGCTCCAGGGTCATATGCATTTGCATCAAAATTAGAAAGAAATGCAGTTCCATCCAGACTTTATAAAAGCTGGGATAAGGAAAGGGAAATGGATTTAGTTAGAGATCAACCTGTGTCTGATCCCATCCCATCACTTTAAAACGCTCGATTTTGTTTTCCTTCACCCTCATCAACATGTCCGTTGCATATTTGATTGTCTAGGAACATTCATCAGTGGGGAATAAAGGTGGTCTGCCTTGCTAGCCCCTGTATTTCTAGTACTTAGAACAGAGTCTGGCAAATGGCAAGGCCTCCGTAAATATTTATTGAATGGATAAATGAGTAAATAAAGAACAGTAACATACAGCTTCATGATCTGGAACCCCAGCTCTCAGAATACCTTCCCGGAGAGATATCGCCTCCCCCTTACCCATGCTCTGCCTCCCTGCCCCCTCCCCTCCCATCTGCTGAGGTTGCTACTCCTTGTATAGGGAGCCTGGGCTTAGGTGTTCCCTCTTCTGCTTGTCTGAAGTCTGCCCAGGCTGGCCTTGAACTGCCTTGGAGTCTGCTTTCCAGCCTCTGATTTCTCCTGAGAGGACCCATCTCTTCCCCAAAAGGCTTTGGGTAGGCCATACAAATCCCTTCACCTCCACCCACAGGCATGCAGCCTTGCTCTGTAGCAGGAATTCCTTATTAAAGAACTCAGCCCTCCGAAACCAACATCCCTACCTCCTGCTCGCAAATGGCCCAGGGACATCAATAGTTTTTGCTGAGTTCATAGTTCTGATTTTGCTACTTGTCTTAGAAAGATTTTTCTAACAGATGGATTTTGTGAGGGAGGTGCTAAAAGTGGGGAAATCAATCTGTAACAGTTCAGGTGAGAGATGATGAGGGCCAATACCAGGAGGGTGTGATCCTTCAAACCCGTTGAGGGAGGGTGCCATACACCAGACTTGAGGATTCGGTGGTGGGGTAAGGCCAGCCCTAGTTTTCAGAGACTTCCTCTTGGCTCCCAGGAGGAGGGATTCTCTGACATTGACACGCATAGCCACTTTGGCACAAACACCTTGTGGTGTGGAAGAGCAAATTAATTTTTATGTCCTCTTCTCCCTTTCCACCTTCAGCATAGTCCCTTAAACCCAGACACCTGTTGGGACCTGAGCCCCAGTAATTGGTTACCGGTATGTCAGGCAATCTGGACTTTCCAGTGATGCCACTGAGATGGCACCCTTCAAAAGAGCAGCGGTTCCATCTCTAGATTGTGGCTCTTCAGATAAATTCTGTCATTTTCATTTCACTTCCTGGAAGTCAGGGTCAGTTTGTGAAAAGTTGTTAAACATACTAATTGTGAAAGTCAATCGTCATGCTAAACTTTCCCTGTTTAGAGCATCAAATGCAGACTTCATTGGGATTTTTGTTTTGTTTTTGTTTTTGCTTTGTTTTGTTTCGTTTTGTTTTGTTTTTGAGTCAGGGTCTCAGTCTGTCGCTCAGCTGGAGTGCACTGGCATGTTTACAATGATCACTGCTCACAGCAGCCTCCACCTCCTGGGCTCAGGCAATCCTTCCACCTCAGCCTCCCAAGTAGTTGGCACTACAGGCGCCTGCCACCACGTCTGGCTAATTTTTGTAATTTTTTGTAGAGACAAGTTTTCGCTATGTTGCCCAGACTGTCTTGAACTCATGGGCTCAAGCCACCTTGGCTTCGCAAAGTGCTGGGATTATAGGCATGAACCACCACACTCGGCCTCACTGAGTTTTATAGTGGCTTTCTGATTTTGGTAGTCCATTAAAGAAGGGAATTTGAAAGTTGTATACTGTCAATGATTGTCTGCCCATGTTCTGCCTGAAATACCATGATTATTTATAAAAAGTATCTTGAATAAAGCTAAATACAGCTGCAGATTCAGGTAAGTATATAAGATATCAACAGCACAGTTTGTTAACAGTGTTTCAGGTGCAATGAATGTCCTGGGAGGGGCCTCGCCCAGAGAGCTTCCTGGAGGACGTGGGATCCAAGGGTGAGCAGAAACGAGGCAACCCTACATGCAGGCTGGGAGGAGAGGGATAGCATTCGGGGACAGGAGAGCTCTGTGTGGCTGGAGCAAAGGGTCTTTGTCTTCAGGGGCAATGGAGAGAGGTAAGGGTGACAAGGGAAACAGGGCCTGTGAGCCATGTAAGAACAAAGAGACCCACTTGGATTCCATGCTTTTGATGGGAGCATTCATTGTCTGAAGGGGGAAGAGTGTGAGGCAAGGAGGTCAAGGAGGAGGGAATCCCTGCCTGCCAGCCTCCATGTCATTCTTCCCTAGCCTCCATAACTCACAAGTGGCAGCTCTTCCCCCACCGGGTATTTTCTGTCACACATTCTGCCTCTTTTCTTCACAGAATGCATTACGTTAGACAGGAGTTTTGTCAGCTTGTTTATTGTCCATCGTTTCCTCTAGAACGCCAGTCCGAGTTCACGAGAACAGAAACCTTGTCTTTTTTCACTCTTGCATACCAGTCCTTAACCTACTGCTTGACGCACATATGTGGCCCAATCCATGTTTGCCGAATCAATGAATGAATGGCGTAGAGGCTGTAGGGATGGAAAGAAGGGGATATGTTTGGGAGGCAGGGTTGGGGCAAGGACAGTGCCCCATATGCCTGCTTTGAGCAGTTGCATAGATGGGAGAGGACTACTGAAGAAGATGAGGGTCTCCAAAGTGGGAACAGCTTGAGGGAAACCAGTGTGTTCAGTTTAGGGCAGATTAGGTCACACATCTGAGGGATACCCTAGTGAAGATATGTTGGAGACACGTAGAAGAATGTGGAGCTCAAAATTAAGATTTCGTCAGGCATGGTGGCTCACACCTGTAACTTCCAGCACTTTGGGAGGCCAAGGTGGGAAGATTGCTTTAGCCCAAGAGTTTAAGACCAGCCTGGACAACATAACAAGACTTCATCTCGGCAAGAAAAAAAATCAAAAATTTAGCCAGGCTCAGTGGTGCAAGCCTGTAGTCTCAGATACTTAAGATGTTGAGGTGGAAGAATCATCTGAGCCCAGGAGGTCAAGGTTGTTGTGAGCCATGATCATTGTGATAAAAAAAAAAAAAAAAATGAGATTTGGTTAGATAAATTTTGTGTCTGTTGAATCTCAAATTTCTTATAATGTACATATGTTGTTTTAAAGTCACAAAAAGAAGCATTTTTTTAAAGACTGGAGAATTATTCATAATATAATTAAAGTAAAAGGAGTCTGTGTTTGTAAGATGAAATACTTTAAGGCACATTACAATTATGACATTTATGGACTACTATCAAAATCTGAACTACTTTTGCAACGACTTTTAAAAATCTCTAATACAAAGGTGAATAGCAGTGAGGGGAAAAGGAGGGAGATGGGAGGAAGATACAAACGATGATACAGGGATAGGGAAAATAGGACTTAGCAGCTGACCAGACAAGGAGAAGGAGAAAGAGTGGCAGGGGAAGCTTACTTTCCTACTATTCTTTTTAGGTGACATATGTTCATGTAAAATATACTTGCTATGGAGAAACATACAAAAGAATGTAAATTCATCACCACCCATGGAACTTTCTTACTTTTTGGTAGCCATTCTTCTGGAATGTTTTCTTCTGGATATCTCTTTATACAACTACACATTTACATAAATGAGTTCATATTATGCACAATTGTTTTGAAGCATGCTTTTTCTTTTAACAATGTGTCATGGGAATATTTCTATGTCATAAATATGAATCTGTATTATCATAGTAAAGATCTTCTTTTTTTTTTTTTAAGTCAGAGTCTCACTCTGTCACCCAGGCTGGAGTGCAGTGGTTCGCTCACAGCCACCCCAGCGTCTACCTGCCGGGCTTGGGTGATCCTTCCACCTTAGTCTTCCAAGTAGCTGGAACTACAGGTGTGCACTACCATGTCCAGTTAATTTTTTTTATATATTGTCTCACCAAGTTGCCCAGGCTGGTCTCGAACCCCAGGGCTCGAGCATTCCTCTTGCCTCGGTCTCCCAAAATGCTGAGATTACAGGCTTGAGCCACCATGCCTTGCCTATATTAAAGATCTTATAGATTTCCTTTTATCGATGTACAAAGACATGGGTCTTTTTCATCCATTGTGCTGAGCACTTGATGAGTGTTTCAGTCTGAAGACAGGCATCTCTCAGTCCTTGGACATTTTCTCGTATAATTTATTTTCAATTTCCTGCCATGTGCTATCTCATTCTCTGGTTTTAGAACTTCTTCTTTTTGTTTTTGTTTATTTATTTTTTTCTTCTTCTTCTGAACACATTCTTTTTGGATGTGAGATTTCCTAGCCCAATTCTCTAATATTCTTATATTTTCTCTATTTTCCACCTGTTTGAGTTTTTTAATTCTTTCTGTGTTCTTCAATTTATCTTCAAGCTTTCCATTTGATTTTTTATTTCTGTCCCCTTTTTTTAATTTCTACAAGCTTTTGTTTGTTTCTCTGCATTCTTTAAATCACTGAGAAATAAAGAAGGAAGAGACTGGTTAGGCAGATCGTTAGGGCAGGTCCCTGGTAAAACCTTCCCACTTTGCCTGAAGAAACCAAACTGCAAGTTCCACAGATTAGAATGAGAACTCCCACCCCCTTCGGCTTGCTTTCTCCAGACTGGCCCTCATCCTGTCCTCTCCTGTTTGGTCCTTTGCACTATCATGCTTTTTTCTGATTGGTGCATTTTCAGACCTACCTACCAACAAGTCAGCATACACCTCCTTATCTGGAGCATATATAGACCCCTGAACTCAGCCTCATCACTGACAACCCACAGCAACCCACTTTCCAGTTCCCTCTCACTGCCTAGAGCTTTCCTAGCTCCTAATAGTCTATAACTTACTCTCCAGTATCAACACTCCTTATTCTTCTTGGGCATGAGACAAGAACCCGGAACTCACTGAACTAAAAGAACTGTATTCACTGAACTAGGAGAGCTGGACCCACTCAGCCGAGAGAACTGTAACACTTCCTAGGGGCTTGGCTCACCAACCCAACAAGTGGAAGGAACTGAAACACTCCTCGAGGGTCTCAGCTCACCAACTCATCAAACTAAGAAAACTGGAACAGCATGATGTTCTTGTCATCATGAACAGAACCTTTTCCTGTCTTAAACATCTGGTGATCTTTGTTCACTTGTATCTAAGGGGAGATGCTACAGCAGTGTTCAGAAGCTCTTGTTAGCAGGGAGAGCTTGTTAATAGGCAGAGCTTGGTGACTGTGCTGGAGGGTAAACTGGCAAGGCCTTTTCATAGGGAGAACAAGACTGTTCATAGCTGTAGGTCTTTTCCTTTGACTTGGATTGTTTCATTCTCTGTGCAAGTGGCATATCTGACCAGCAGCACTCTGAACCAAGTGGCCTGGCTAACATGCCCAAGCCAAGAGCACAAATGGAGGTTCCCATGCCACATGTCTAATTATCATAAGCCAATCCACTCTCACAACCCTGCCTACAAGCCAGCACATGGATAGTGCCACCGACTAAACTTGGGAACTGATGGGGTCGTGTTCTTCCTACCTGCACTAAGGGCTGCAAACTTGAGTAGTAGCAAGGATCTGCTGGGAAGATGGGAGTTTGAACATGCCTATATTCATTTCCTAGGGCTGCCATCACAACAGAAATTTATTCTCTCACTCTTCTGGAGGCCAAAATTTCCCTTCAAAGACTCTAGGAGAGAACCCTTACTTGTCCCTTCCAGCTTCTGATGACTCTGGGTGTGGTTAGCTTGTGGGCATCCCTCCAGTCCCTGCCTCTGCCTTCACATGGTCTTTCACTTTGCATTGCTCCTCTGCACCTGTGTGTCCCTGGTTTTCAAACCTCTCTCTGCTTTCTCTTGTAAGGATACCAGACATTGGATTTAAGAGCCATTCCAAGTCCAGTAATCTCATCCTGAGATCTACAAAAAGACCCTATTTCTAAATAGGGTCATATTTACAGGTACTGAGAGTTAGGACTCAGATATATCTCCTGGGGGGACACAATTCAACCAGTGCCTAAGCCAGGGATGAGGACTGACCTTGATGACTTCTGAGGGAGCCAAGGCAGGTCGGATCCCATGCCACACACCCTACTCTTCAGACCCAGAATTTCCAAGCAGTTCCAACCTACTCCCAGACAGTGCAGTTAATGGGGGAGCCTGGTCTGGTTTGGATGGTTTGGGAGGGACAGATTTAAAAATTCTGACTCTGATTTCTCAGAGTACAGGCTATTCCTTTACTCCTCCCAACCCCCTGGGGTGTCAGCCCTACACCATCTATCAACAGTCAAATTCTACTTAATCAGCAGACTTTCAAAATATTTTCTTAAGAGACAGGAAAACCCCACAATTTTTTGTGTTTCAGGGTTTGAGGTGCACAGGGTCTTCTAAAGCAAGGTGGGGCTCCTGCAGCCCCAGTCTAGAGGCAATGTTCCCAGGGAGGACAGGGTCAGGCTTTCTCCATTCAGAAGGCATTTGTCTGTGTCCCTCCCTCCACGTGCTGGGTGCCTCTGAGCCTGTGCCTCAGGATTAACCACCAGTTAATCAATTAATCAAATAATTAGTGCCAGTGTGGAGATTTCCCAGTCTTAAGCCTTCAGTGAACTTCTGTCATCAACCCCAGTGTACACCCACTTCCATCCTCTGCCCTCAGTGGGTCTTAACATAGTCTGCTTTTGCACTGCCCACGTCCTGGTGGGCTTCAACATCCTCTGCCCAGTGGTGTCCCAGTGAAACAGGAGATAGCTAGAGAAAGGTTAGGCAGACAGACAGGCCAGTGTCACCAGGCCACCAACGATGTGGTGAACTCCTGGCAGGCTTCTCAGGCTCAGCATTGGTAAACAAGCTACCTGCGAGCTTCTCAAGCTAGAGCTAAAGTCCTCACTGCTGGGATCGAAAAGCAACCAATCAGCTCACCATTAGGCCCCTACCTCCTGGCAATTGGTCCTTAATACTGGCCAATCAAAAGAGCAACAGCTCATAGCTAGTGCTAGCCAATGGGCTTGAACTTAGGGCTATATAAGCACCAGGTTTTCAGCCCCAGACAGGCAACCGCTTTGGGTCCCCTCTCACCATGGCAGATTCTCTGTCCCCTCAATAAATCCTGCTTACTCACCTTCTCGCCATCTGTGTCCCTCATTCTTCCTGGGCATGAGACAAGAACCTCATCCTGAAGAGTTGCAAGCTGAAGAGCTGCAGAAGATTATCGGACCCGGAATGCCGTGCACCCCAGAGGCTGGCTTGCCAGCGGATAGAGCCAGCTGAACCAGGAGAGCTGCGGTAAAAAGGCGAGACTCTGAAGCTGAGATACCCAGGGGACTAGGCTTGCCAGCCCACCGAACCAGTGACACTCTCAGGGCTTGGTTTGCCAGCCATTAGAGCCAACACTCTGGGGGTTAGGCTTGCCAGCACCCCACCCCCAATCGCAACACTCAGGGCTTGGCTTGCCAACCCATTAGAGTTGACATTTCCAGAGCTAGGCTTACCAGCCCCTCCACGACCCTCTCTGGGGCTTGGCTGGCCGACCCATTGAGTGGACACTCTCCAAACCCAGGTTGACCTGAAAATTCCTCATCACCAGTGTCCACTCTACTTGGAGGTTTGTGTCCTTTTTTTTTTTGTACTTTTGCTGCCTTTCTAGTTTTAGGAGAGGGAGAAGAGGCAAATGCATAGAACTGATTTATTGTGTTTCACTAGGAGACCTTGTTTTTACTTGCTCTTTTTGTATTTTTTAGAGATAGAGTCTTGCTGTATCATCTAGGCTACAGTGCAGCTCACCGTAGCCTCCAAGGCCCAGGCTCAAGCAATTCTCCTGCCTTAGGCTCCCAAGTAGCTGAGATTACAGACCTGCAACACCAGCCCCAGCTTTTTTTTTTTTTTTTGAGACAGAGTCTCACTGTGCTGCCCAGGCTGGTTTCAAATACTTAGCCCTCAAGCAATACTCCTGCCTCAGCTTCCCAAAGTGCTGTGATTACAGGCGTGAGCCACTATGACTAGCCTTGCTATTATTTTAAACGCAGTTATTAATAGTGAGTTTGAACCTCTTTCTATACATTTATTGGTCATTTATATTCTTTTGTGAATTTCTTGCTTATGTACTTTTGGAATGTCTGTCTCTTTTTTATTAACTTTTAAATGCTCTTTTTATATTTAGGTTATTAACTTTTTGTCCTTCACATGTGTTGTGTATTTTCCCTAGCTTAATTTGTTTTTCCAATATAGATGATTTTGATGTATTTGATTTGATTTTTATGTCCTCAAAATATGTCAGGTTTTTTTTTTTCTTACTTTGTAATTTCTGGGCTCCATATCATACTTAGAAATGTCTTCTCCACCACACAATTATTAAATGTTTACCTTTATTTTCTTCTAACGCTTTTAAGATTTTCTTTCTCACATTCAAATATTTGATCCATCTGGAATTTCTTTTGAAGCAAGGTATTAGGAATCAGTCCTGTTTCATTTTTTTCCAGTGCCTAGCACCATTTATTGAACGATCCAGTTTTTCCTCCCTGATTTGATGTGACTTATTTATCACACACACTTGGGTTTATTCCTGGACCCTGTTCTGTTCACTCATCTGTCGTCCTTTTTCTGGGTCAGTACTACTTTCGGTGAATTTCTGTGGCTTTATCTGGGTTTTGGAGTCTAGTAGGCCAAGCCCCAGTCTTTACTCTTCTTCTCTGAATTTTTCTGGCTATTTTTATGTGCTTTTCCTTCCAAATGATTTTTATGTCATTTTAATTTCCAACGTAAATCCTCTTAGGATGTTGAATAGGCTTGCAAAATATATTAGAAAAGATCACCAAAAAGTAAACCCCATCCTAGAAAATGATGTTGCACTATTGGGAACTATTACTGGAGAAGAAATGCTTCCGAAATTATCATCGTCATCATCAATATCATCATTATTCTAATTCACTTTTTCTCTAGGAAATAAGGGTTTCAATATCACTTAACCTAAGGATATTCTTCCTTGTATTTAACAGAAATCTTTTCAGGTACAATTTCTACCCCATAAACATTCCTGGTCTTCAGCATGATAAAAATTATTTATCATTCTTCATTAAAAATGAATCTAGTGGATAGTCACAGTTATGCCCAAAGCTATATAGTACTAGTAAGAGGCAAATAGACCTTTTCTCACCACATAACTAAAAACGCTGGACCCTATTTTAAACTAATTTATTTAAATTTAAAATTATATTGAGCACTATGAATGGAAGATCTCAAAGAGCAAAAAGGAATTCTATAGATTATAACCTTTATTAAGATAATTGACCCTTGAATTAGTCACCTTTCCACAAAATTCTCATATAGTGGCTTCTTTATGCTCACAATATTTCAGTGAAGTGGATAAGGGCAGCTTACTACATCAATCTCCAGTTTCTAATGAGGAAATGGAGAGTGGGTTAGTGATGTGCCCCAAAGAACCAGTTCACTCATTGTTTATTTCTGGGTGGCACTGGGTGGCTGCATGGCTCAGGTCACCAACATTTTCTCCCCCAAAGCAGAAGTCAGCAGAGAGGGGCTTGTCTTACAAAGGAGGGGACTCAGGTACTCTATTACCTGAGGGTTGATTTGCTCCTCGTACTCAACACTTGAGCCCAGTCACCATGAGCTCTGCTTGAGTGTGAGGGACCCACCTGGTGGGATCACCTTGGGTGCAGAGAGCCATGGAGAAGCTGCAGTGTCACCCTTGCAGCACCCATTTTCTCTCTTCTGGCATCATCCAGAAAGCCCTGGCATAGTGCAAATATTGCCTAAACCTTTACTTATCTGTGTCGTCCAGAGCCTTGTTCTCTCTTGTAAGGGAGTCCCTGAGACCTCTGACAGAAGTGTAGATTTTATCATGGAACCTTTTTACCTCAAACCAGGGAAATCCCAGACTGAACTGGATAGTTGACATTTGTTTCTTTCCAGCCATCAGAATTGCTTACCCCATCTGAAGAAAATAAGGAGGAAAAAATGGGGGGAAAAATGTGGTTAATGTCAGATTTGTGTAACAGAGGTTTGAGTTGCCTTCCCTTCTTTACCATCACTGGAGATTTTAGCTTTTTTTTTTTTTTTGACTTATAGTCTCACTCTGTCACCCAGTCTGGAGTGCAGTGACACGCTCATGGCCACCGCAGCCTGCAGCCTCGACCTGCTGGGCTCAAGCAATCCTTCTGCCTCAGCCTTCCAAGTAGCTGAAACTATAGGTGCACGCTACCATGTCTGGCTAATTTTTTTATTTATTGTAGAGACGAGGTCTTTTCACCATGTCAGACTAGGGATTAAGCTGTCTGTGCTCTCTGTGAAAGTTATAAGATTATGTCTTTTCAATGATTGGTCTTAAAGGTTTCAAATGACTGAATGTAGTAGATTAGTGATAATCAAGGTGAGTCAGCAGGTAGACTCTGCAGGTTGTCTAAAGCACTGTCCTGGAGAGCCCAGTACTCTCCAGCTCCCTCTGCAGGGATACAAGCCTCGATGACTCCCTTCCCTAGGGTCAGTAACAATCCCTCTTTAACAGGAAGGCACGACAGAATTCCAGTAAACAGAGCCTCTGGTCCGCTGTCTCTAAAACCTTGAACTCAGAGATAAGATTTATTCACTGGCGTCACTTAAGACACAGAACAGGTGTTTTTAGGGGTGCTTGGACTCACACATCATATCCCAGAAGTCAGAGTGGCACTGCCCATTGGGAGGCCACTCTACAGCCTTGACTAATGCACCAAAACAAAACCGTGGGGATGACACAGGAACAGAATCAAATATTTATTAATAGTGACGTGATTTGTTTGGTTTTCACTTGTATTGACTTTAAACTTCTGTAAGCAAATTGTTGTTGTATTAGAACTTTCATCCAAGCCAGGCTCGGTGGCTCAGCCTGTAATCCCACACCTTTGGGAGGCTGAGGTGAGTGGATTGCCTGAGCCTGCGTGTTCAAGACCCGCCTGGGCAACTTGGCAAGACCTCATCTCTACAATAGCCAGGCGTGGTAGCGCGCGCCTGTAGTTCCAGCTACTCGGAAGACTGAGGCGGAAGGATCGCCAGAGCCCAGCAGTCGAGGCTGCGGTGACCGGGAGCGGCCACTGCACTCCAGTCTGGGCGACAGAGTGAGACTCCCACTCAAAAAAAAAAAAA
>NW_007258884.1:638031-691701 GCF_000164805.1 Carlito syrichta | reverse complement strand
AAAAAAGAAAGAAAAAGAAAAACAGAACTTTCATCCTCAATTGTTCTAATTGTACTAGGGAACATCGTTATTTTTCATGATTTGAGTTTCCCATGTAATGCTGTAAAATATAAGCCAAGAAAACAAGTAAATTTTGACATGGTCCCTTTTTTATGTTTTTCAGATCTCTCATACAAAACTTTCTGCAGATGATGATGCCTGGAAGTAAGTGACTGATATTTTTTATAACTGTTTTACTAAAAAATAGATTTTTAACTTAGCAGTTGAAAAATTGAATGAAGTCATCATTTTATTTGTAAATTTTCCAAGATAGAGAAGGTAGAACAGCCATGTGTGCACAAGGAGACGGTCGACCAAAACTGCATGGATTTCGTGTTTTCTGCAGTGTGATCCATGCAATCCTGTCCACAAAGCTGGATTAATACAGCCTTCAAAATATACCTGGGTCAAGTTAGTATTTATTTTAGGCACATGGTACATCTGGGTTTCCATATATATGCTGTTTCTCTTGTGTTCTGGTGCCTAGTGTGGGTCCATTGGGCACTATGAGCACCACATGAAATGAATAAAAATGAAAAGTTCCTCCTTTTTTCACTATAGAAATCCATGTTAACTGTATTCCTAATCCAAATAGAAAATATTTATTGCATGTGTATACCGATTTATACTGCTCAAAGCACTTACACGTAGGTGAACCCATTTGAGATGCATTTTCATCATTATGTATACAAAATAGATTCTGACAGTTTGTTTTACATCTATGCAAAACTTATTTTAGACTGATGATTAATTTACTCTTCTATCTACACGGCCTAAGCTCAAAGTCTATTAATTACATAAAATGTTAAATAGTTATTTTTGATTTGGGGCTGTGAAAACCATAATTAAGCTCTTGTACCCTTCTCATTTTTTTCTTACTTTCCTTTTCTTCAGGGACACGAGTGTATTTTTCTTTTTTATGAGAGTCTAGAAGTCACTCTTGTCTCCTGAGTCCAGCTTCCAGCACAGAGCCTAATAGCTGTGCAATATTTTTCAAGTCGCATACCCAATATGGACTTCATCTTTGTTGTTTGATAAATAAAGGGGCTTCAGTCCATCTATGGTAACTCCTGGCACTAACGCTCTAAGAATCCCTCTCCAAAAGCTGAACTCAAGCAGGAATATTCACTAGGCTCTGTGGGTGCGTTTCTGCACCTTCTCCAGCAGGGGGCACCCCTGGGACTTGGATGGGGCTCTTCTCTGAGGCACCCTGTCCATATCTGTAACTACATGCTGGCAGAGTGGGAAAACCCAACCCACGCACCTATCCATTGCCTTTAAAAGGCCATAATCTTGCGGCACAGATTGTTACCTTTGAGTGGTCAATTCAGGAGAATTAAAAAAGAAGAAAAAAGATGATAGGCAACATTCATAATTTTCCCTTTTTTCCCTAATCTTGACCCTGGGCCTCTCCCTTTCTGTAGACTCCTGGTTCTCAATCTTGGCAGCCTCCAAAATTACGTGGGAAGCTTTAACAATTACTGATGCCTAGCTCCCATCCTGGAAACCTGCATTAGTTTGCTAGGAATGCCATAACAAAATGCCACAGACTGTGTGGCTTAAACAACAGACATTTATTTTCTCACAGTTCTGGAGGCTGAAAGTCCAAGATCGAGGTGCTAGCAGGTTTTTGCTGGCAGGTTGACCCACTGGGGATCGGGACTTCAACATAAAAATTTGGGGAGGAAACAATTCAGCCCATAAAATGCAACAATGGTCAACTAATTGATCTGGGGTACAAATTGGGTATTGGGATTTTATTTTTTTTATTTTTATTTTTTTTGAGCTGGAGTCTCACCCTTTGAGCTGGAGTCTCACCCCTTCACCCAGTCTGGAGTGCAGTGGCACACTCACGGCCACCCCAGCGTCAACCTGCTGGGCTCCGGCGATCCTTCAGCCTCAGCCTTCCAAGTAACCATAACTATAGGCGCGTGCTACCACACCCAGCTAATTTTTAAAATTTTTACTGTAGAGACGAGGTCTTGCCAAGTTGCCCAAGCTGGTCTTGAACCTGCGGGCTCAGGCAATCCACTCACCTCAGCCTCCCAAAGTGCTGGAATTACAGACTGAGTCACCGAGCCCAGCTGGTACTGGGATTTTTAAAAGCTTCCCAGTGATTTCTAACTTCCAGCCAAGGTCAAGATCCACTGCTCTAGGTTTTCTCTGAGGCCAATTCTGTTCTAGGACGTTAAGCCAGAAAACATACTATTTTTTGTGATGTTCTCTACTTTTGTGCAAAACTAAGTACCCAACTAGAAATTAAAAGATTCAACCATCATCCAAAAGTCTGTGCATGTCTAAGATAATTCTTAGTTCTGTTCTTTCTCCCTATAATAGTTCTGTAGTAGGTTATACAACTCATTGCCCATTGTTCTCTTGCCCTATGAATAACATATTCTTCTTTGGCCTAGGCACCATCAGCAGGATATCCTTGTACTTGAAACTTGTAGACATTCCTTGAAATTGCTGGTATTCTTCTATTTTTCACTTTCAAAAATGGCAGTTTCACATGATGCAGCCTAATAATTATTATTATTCCTCATATAGTACAAATAAAATAGCATGTGCTTTACAGTCTTACAACAACCCATGAGGTACAGAGGGATCATTACCTAAAATTTTCAAACAAGGAAACTGAGGCTCAGAGAGCATAAATGACTTCCCCAAGGTTCTGAGGCAGTGACGTGGCAGAACCCAAGCCTTCTAGGGCCCATCAGTATTTTCCAGCTCCATCATTTAACTTGATAAGAAAAAACTGAGGCCAAAACCACATAGGAAAGTGAAGAACTGAGAGGAATTGGTTTTGCTGATAGAATCAAGCTTCTTCTCTAAGCTGCCCCTTCCCTAATCCTGGGGGAAGGGAAAGAACCAAGAAAAACGTTCAGAAAAACTTTATAATCCATGCTTGCTAATGCCTGGAGTTGCTCAGACACACACATCATATCCCAGAGGCCAGAGTGACGCTGCCCATTGGGAGGCTGCTGTCTACAACCTCGACTGATGCGCCACAACAAAACCGTAGGGTCAGCCGGTTGACACCCTGGGGGTCAGCAATCCCCAGTTGCTTCCTGTGAGCCACACTTGTTCTTTATTTTGCTAAATGTGCAAGGGTTGAGGGCTTTTTCGGATGACCACTTTTGTCAGTTCCAGCCTGCAGCAGGAGAGGATGTACAAGATGCACCGGGGCCACGAGTCCATGCACGCGGAGATGATCTTGATCTTCCTCTGCGCTCTGGTCATCGCGCAGATAGTGCTGGTACAATGGAGACAGAGGCATGGACGATCCTACAACGTGAGTCACCCCTGGGGCCGCTGGCTACCTGCTCCAGCAAGAGCCAACTTGACTGTCCTTTCAAGGCCACATTCTTCCTTTGTTACCACTTTAAAGGAGCTGCTTTGGTTTAAGTCAGTGGTTCTTAACCAGGTGCAATTTTGTCCCCAAGAGACATTTGGCAATGTCTGGAAACATTTTTGCTTGTCAGGACCTGAGGGGTGGGATGGGGAGTGGGAGGGGAGTTGCTATTAGCACCTAGGGGGTAGAGGCCAGAGATGTTGGTAAACATCCTTCATGCAGGACAGCTCCCCACCACAAAAATGAACTGACTCAAAAATGTCAATAGTGCCAAAGTTGAGAAGCCCTGATTTGAATAAACCAATTTTCCTTTTGTGCATGAACAGCTTCTGCCAATGACCCAGAAAAAGGAGGACTAACAATAGCTGAAACAAATGGGTGAGCCATCTGCTATGGTTTGAATGTGTTCCCCAAAGTTCTTGTGTTGGAGATTTGATCCCCAGTGCAGTGTTGGGAGGTAAAGCCTCATGGGAAAGAATTAGGCCATGAAGACTCTACCCTCATAAATAGATTAATGCCATTATTACAGGACCTGATTTGTTATAAAAGTACACATTCTTCCCCCTTTCATCTTTCATTCTCTTTTGCCCCCTCACCTTCTGCCATGGGATGATGCAGCAAGAAGGTCCTTGCCAGTTGCCGGTCCCTCTGTTTTGAACTTCCCAGCCTCTAGGACCATGCATGAGGCAATACATTTCTGTTCATTATGAAGTACCCAGTCTGTGGTCTTGTTCTAGCAGCACAAAATAGACTAAGACAGAAAATTGGTACTGAGAATTGGGGCTGTTGCTGTAACAAATGCCTGAAAATGTGGAAACAGCTTTTGAGTTGGGTCGTGAACAGAGGCTGGAAGACTTTGGAGGAGCAAGCAGGAAAAAAAAAGCCTGTATTGTTGTCAATGGAGTATTAAAGGTGATTCTGCTGAGGGCTCAGAAGAAGAAAAGAACTGTAGAAAGTCTGAAACTTCTTAGCAGTTAAGTGGTCATGATCAGAATGTTGGTAGAGATGTGGACAGTAAAGGCCATTCTGGTGAGGTCTCAGACAGAAGTGAGGAACGAAGTGCTGGAAGCTGGAGTCAAGGTCATCATTGTTATAAAGTCACAAAGAACTTGGCTGAATTGTTCCCATGCCCAAGGGCTTTATAGAAGGTAGATTTAAGAGTGCTGAAACTAGTATATCTGGTGAAAGAAATTTCTAAGCAAAATATTGAAGGATCAGCATGGCTTCTTTGAGAGAAATGATTTAAGATGGAATGAGTAATTAAAAGGGAAACAGGATACAAACATTTGGAAAATTCACAGGCTGTCTATGTAAAGAATGAAAACGCTTGCAAGGATACTGCATGAAGGAAACTGGGTGCAATCCATGGAGACAATGGGAGAATGACCCTGAAGGCATTTCAAAGATCTTCAAGTCTGCTCCCCTTTACAGACCCAGAGCTCCAGAATGGTTTTGGACCATGAGCCCTCCACACACTTGCTGTACAGGGCCACTCTAGGACTCTGCTCCTCAAACTCCAGCATAGCACTTCTTGATTGCCCCACCTGTGGATATGGGATCCCAGGTACAGCTCAATCTGTGGCTCCAGAAGGTGCAAGCTATAAGCCTTGGCAGTGCTAATTCTGCAGGCACACAGAATGCACATACTGTCGGGTCATTAGTGGTCTCCACATAGATTTCAGAGGAGGTTGGGGACAGCCCAAGAGCCACCCAGGCAGAGATTTGTCACATAGGTAAAGCTGCCATAGAGAGTCCCCCACTAGGGCAATGCTAAGTGGAACTGTGGGGTCAGGACCACAGCAGAGAGTCCCCACTAAACCATGGGAGGGGGAGGATACCCCCAAGTTCCAGAACTGTACAACTACCAGAACTCAACCTGGGAGAGCCACAGGTACAAGACTCCACCTCATGACAGTTGTTGCATGGGCTGAGTCCAGCAAAGTTATGAGGGTAGGGCTTTACTGAGACCTTGGGGGCTCAACCCCTGATCTAGTGTGCCCAGAAGATGGGATATGGAGTCAAAAAAGATTCCTCTCAAGCCTTAGAATTTAGTATTGTTCACTCTGTGGTTCATTATCTCTGGATCACTTGGGACTTACTACTCCTTTCCTCTTTCATATTTCTCCCTTTTGAAATGGGAGTATTTATCCCATGCCTGTCTTACCATTGTATTTTCGAAGTAAGTAATTTGTTTAATTTCACAGCTGGAGGGGAGTTTGCCTCAGGATGAATCATGCCTTGAGTCTGACCCATATCCAAATTAGATGAGACTAAACTTTTGAGCTGGTACTGGAACAAGTCAAGAATGAATACCTTTTATATGTGAGAAGGGCATGAATTTTGGGCCAGGGAAGAATATTTTGGTTTTCTAATGTGTCCCCCAAAACTCATGTCTTGGAAATTTAATCTCCAATGTGATAGTATTGGGAGGTGGAGCTTAATGAGAGATGATTAGGCCATGAAGGCTCTGTCCTCATGAATGGATTAATGCTGTTATTGTGGGAGTGGGTTTGTTATCTCAAGAGTGGGCTCCTTATGAAAGGGCAAGTTTGGCCCCCTTTTCTCTCTCTTTTCTCTGTCGCCCTCTCATCTTCCATCATATTATGGTGCAGCAAGAAGGTCCTCACCAGATGCAGCCCCTGGATCTTGGATTTTCCAGCCTCCAGAACTGTGAGAAATAAATGTATTTTCCTTATAATTTGTGGTATTTTGTTATAGCAATACAAAACAGACACTGTCTAATGTTTCATTAGCGATAAGCCATCTTGGCATTAATGTTTTGCATATCCACAGAAATGTGTTCATGCAAACACTGCACTGACCTCAGCAACAGAGCAAAATTCCACTTTCACAAACCAATCCCACTTGAACATGTTCACTGGAGTTTTCTCATCTCAGGTCCTCAAGGCCCTGAGACCTTATTGGACTGATCTGACACCTTGACACTGCAATGTTTACAGCAGTAGGTTTCAAAATCTAGGGTGCATCAGACTCTATGGAGGGCTTGTTGAATCAAATTCCCAGGTTCCACCCCTAGAGTTTTTTATTGCCCGGGAGCCCAAGGATTTGCATGTCTAACAAGTTCCCTGCTAGTGCTGATGCTGCCAGTCCTAACATCACACTTTGAAAACCTCTGGTTTAAATTCAGTTATGGCCTAAATGGAGAAATGTTGCAAAGGGAGAAGGTCCTCAATTAGCATTCTACTTGGTTCTGGTCATTGTGAAGACTTGCCTGTGACATGTGAAGTATTGACATAGACCAGTATTTTATTTTATTACCTATCATAAAAAATATTTCCTATGTAGTACAAGGTCTAAATAAATTATTTTAAGTTCTGTACAGTATTTAATTTTAGACAATTTGGAACATTGTATTTAGAAAAGGAAGTCTGTTTTCTCCTTTAAAGCAAATGTATCAATTTTCTGTCATGTCACCATTGTCTTGTCAGTTAAAATAAACACCCTTTATATTGCACTTGGATAATGGTTTTAAATGAATCAGACTAGAATCAAACCTCACTAGTTGTTCACTCTTATTTTGAAGAAAAAGTTCTTTAAATAGAATATCTTAACTATGCTTTCCTTATCTGTAAAATGGAAATATCTAAGATAGAATTGTCGGGGTCCTTATGTAAGTGGAAACCTAAATTCTTAAGGAATCTGTCCATAGCTCTATTCTATCCTTTCTTTATAATTACTCATTGTCTCTGGATTGATATAAAAGAAGTGCTCTCCTTCCATAGTAACACAGATGTGGATTTTGCATAAGAAGCCCTCTGTCCTTGAGTGTATTCTCATGAGCCAGATGACTTGTACTATGGCACACCACTCCTCTGCCATCTTTATTTGATAGTTTTGAAGGAGGCATATGCCCAAAACTCTCATCCTTATCTTGTATTTGAAGCTATTGCTCATGTGTCATCTCTGTGGGTGTGTGTGGCTGGCCACAGATAGACCAGCATGAGTCAGTATTTCTTCTAAGGACTTGTGGCCTTTGGAGGCGCTGACCCAGGTGACTCTAGCTATGCTGTGCCAAGTGGTTATCCTGAGCCTGACCACTGTCAGCCATCTGGAATTGTCTGTCTGAGTTTTTCCCAGAGCTCACATAACATTTATTTCAATGACTTCATGTTGTGACCTCCATCAATATTAGTAACATATTAGTATATATATTACTTATAATGACTAAAATAATACTCCTATTATAAAGAGCTGTGCCACCTAGAATTCCTCTCCAGAAACATTGCTTTTAACTATCCCCCAGATTCCCTTAGTCTCCACACTTTTGCTCCCTAAGACTGCTGTTTTTGTGTCCCTCTATCACATAGCTCCTCTATTTTATGACTACCCAGAGGTGCTCTGCGGTCCAAAAGATCACCTTGGAAATGACCAGAAGACTGTGATCATGGCCTCTCATGATCATGGTTACCCTGTCTGGCACTTTAGCAAAGCCAAAGGTAAAGATACCTTCACAGTAGTCAAGGACAGATTCAGGTCTTATGGTGGCCCCACTGGGACACTGCTGGATTAGCTCATAGATGAGGTTGGATTCTGGAACATGTTCCACTTCTATTATTGACATTGTCCCAAAGGCACAGTTTGAGCAACCCATTTCCCCTGCACATCTCTACTGACAATCTTTGGCCCAAGGTGAGAGCCAGTATGCAAGGCCAAGCTTTCCCATGCTGCAGCCCTGACAGCCTCATGCTTGCCCCAGCATCAGAACATAGCCATTCCAGGTATCCTGGATGATGTCTGCAACCATTTGAGCTGGAAATGGCTCCCGGAGCACCACTAGCTTATTCTAAAACACTGGTTTCCAGCTTTCTTGCGTTCTGCATGGGACAATATTGAAAAAGCCCGGACCTAAGGCACTATGCAATTTAAAATCTTTGGGATAGAATTTGATGGACATATTTTCATAAATTCTGACTTAAATAGCCTTATCATCCAGAGAGAACTTAGCTTTTATTGTTTATCTTGGCATCTAAGATTATGCAGGCTCTCCCAAAGCTACTAAGAGCTTTGAACATGTTTATAAGATTCATGAAATTCCTACTCTTTTCTACAAGAGGCTGTATAGTAAAATTTATTTCCATGACTTGATATTGTAACCTTAATATTAGTAATATATTAGTATACATATTAATTATAATTATTATAATAGCACTCTTACTATTATTATTATTACTATAATATATAAAATAACTATATATAAATTTATATATAAATTACTATTATTATTACAGCTGTGATAAGTGCTTTTTGTACATTAGCTCAATTACCCTGGGAGGTAATTATTTTTTATCCCCTTTGTGAAATATAACTCAGAAATTAAAAACCTTGGCCAAGGTCATGTAGCTAATTAGTTGCAGAAAGAAGGCTAGAATCCAACTTCACTAGTTATTTGCTCTCCTACCATGGGTTCCATATCTGAATCATGGTTTCCCTATCTGCAAAATGGAAATGCCTAAAATTATTGTTATAATTTGGGAACATTTCCCTATGAGAGTTTCTAGTACACTGACTGATTTATTGTAAGTGTTCAGTACCATTAGTTGACTCTGAATGCATCTAAGAGATATTGTTTGTGTGTAACACTAGTGCAAGCTTAATTATATGCTGTAAAAGCAGTTTGCTAATAAATCCTTTTTCTGTACAATTTTGTAATGCTAAGGTGCCTACTCAACCATTAATCTACATTCTCTTCTAGGAGATAATGATTTTTTTTTCCGAAGCAGTACACCTGTTTGTTCATTTTGTGTTGGAGTCTCACTTCATCACCCAGGCTGAAGTGTAGAGGCACACTCATGGCCACTTCAGCCTCGACCTGCTGGGCTTAGGCGATCCTTCTGCCTCAGCCTTCCAAATAGCCAGTACTACAGGCACGTGCCGTCATACCCATCTAATTTTTGTATTTATTGTAGAGATGAGATCTCACCAAGTTGCCCAGGCTGTTCTCGAACCCATGGGCTCGGGCAATTCCCTCACCTCTGCCTCCCACAGGGCTGGGATTACAGGAGTACACCTGTTTATCCCGCCTTGCCACACCCCTCTATTCTGCTTCTTTCTTTCTCTGAGGACAGTTCCCCAGGCTGATTTTGTGAGTTGTATTAGTAGGGACTGGAGGCAGGATGGTAAAGGGAAGAGCGTTGGTTTAGGAGTGGGAAGACTCTATCTACTCAATTAACCACAGTAAGCCTCAGTTTCCTGATATTTAAAATGATAGATTAAAAAAATTGGAAGGACTTTTGGTTTCAGCTCCAACATGTAAAAAGCTTGGAAGTCACCATTTCTGTCTTACAACAAGAAAAAAGCTAGACACTGAATATCAATGACTTTTCTTGGACCTATTAGAGAATTATAAGTCACGATATAAAAAATATATTCACAGGGAGAGTTATTCCACACTCAGAGAATCATAACTGCTATCTGCTTCCTGGAAACAGAGGCCATCACAGCTATAAACTGGTTGTAACTTTGAAGAATTGCTGGAAGCAGAGAGCAAACTAATGCAAGAAACTCCTGGAGCCACAGTCAGCTACCCACCACCACAATATTTTCATAGGTTTTGCCCCCAGGAACCCCACTGGGTTTTCATGGTGGAAAAAAAACCAACAACAGAAACACACACACACACACACACACACACACACACACACACACACACCGAGAAAAGCTCTTGTGCTTCCGACAGGCAAGGGGAAAAGTGACTATTTTGAATTAGACCAAGAGTGTCCTCCATAACAAAGCTTCTAACAGCGAGGAAAAAGATTTTATCAGAGCCTCATCCTATGTAAGGGGAGAGAAATGGCCCAACTCCAGCTTCCTCTAGCCTTCCTGTCTCACTTAAGGGGACATTAAAAAGTTGAATAGAACACCTCCCCCCACTGCCCTCATGCATTACCACATTGACAGGTGTCCAGTGTAACAACAGAGGGTTAGAGCTGAAAGAGCTGCAAGACTTACATTCTTGAAAGAAGAAGTTTTTAGGGAAACTCAAAGACAACAGTAAGGGAGATAAAAACAAGGACACTAGTCAGAACTGAAGCCTCTGACACAGTCCAGCTCTCAGCCAAATTAACACAAAACCTCACACTAATAGCCTGCTTATCTTAGTTCCTATTACTCAATATGTCATGTCTGCCTTTCAACCAAAAACTATAAGGCATGTTAAAAAGAAAAAAAAAAAAAACAGTCTGAAGAGACAAAGCAAACATCAGAACTAGACTCAACTATGGCAGAGATTTTGGAATTGTCAGACCAGGAATTTGAAATAACTATGGTGAAAAAGTCAAACACATGGAAGTAGGGAGTAGTATAGTGCTTGCCACAGGCTGTGGGGCAGGGGTAGACGGGGAAAGGAGAAACGTTGGTCAGTAAGTATAAAGTTTCCGTTAAACAGGAAGAATCCGTTTGGTGTCCCACTGCACAGCATGGTGACCGTAATGTATGTTCACATAGCTAAGAGAAAGGATTTTAAATGTTCTCACCACATGTAAAATATTTCGGTGATAAATATGCTCATTCGTGTGACTTGATCATTTCACAATGCATACATGTACTAAAGCATCACATTGTACCTCATAAATATATGCAATTATTATTTGTCAATTAAAACAAAATAACTGTGGTTAATATGCTAAGATCTCTAAAGGAAAAGGTAGACAACAAGGACAGATGAGTAATGTAATCAGAGAAGTAGAAACAAAAAAAATCTAAAAGAAATGCTAGAAATAAAACAAAAAATGATAGAAATAAAGAATGCTTTTAGTGGGCTCATCAATAGCTTGGACACAGCTGAGGAAAGAATCCATGCACTTGAGATAATGTCAGGGAAAAAAAGAATTAAAAAACACAGCAGGATGTCTAAGAACTATGGAACAGTTTCAAAAAACAAAACATACACATAGTGGAATAACAAAAGGAAAAGAGATAATGGAACTGAAGAAATATTTGAAATAATAATGGCCAAGAGTTTTCCAAAATTAATGATAGACACCAAACCACAGATCCAAAAATCTCAGAGGACATCAAGTCGGAAAAATACCAAGATATCTATCTAGGCATATCAAATTCACACTATACTAAGACAAGGAGAAAGTCTTAAAAGCAGCCAGAAGGGGAAATAAATCTTACGTATAGAGGAACAAAAATAAGAATTACATCAGACCTCTCTTCACAAAACCACACGAGCAATAAGAAAGTGAAGTGAAATATTTAACATATTTAAGGGAAAAAAAAACACCAATCTAGAAATCCATATCCAGAGAAAGTATCCTTCAAAAGTGAAGGAGAGGCCAAGCATAGTGGCTCATGCCTGTAATCTCAGCACTTTGGGAAGCTGAGGAAGGAGGATCACTTGAGGTGGAGTTTAAGACAAGCCTGGGAAACATAGAAAAACACCATCTCTACAAAAAAAAAAGTAGCCATATGTGTGTGTGTACCTGAAGTCCTACCTCTCAGAAGGCTGAGGCAGGAGGGTCACTTGAGGCATGAAGTTTGAGAAAAACCTGGGAAAAATAGCAAAACTCTATCTCTACAAAAAAAAAAAAAAAAAAAGCCGTATGTGTGGTGTGCACCTGAAGTCCTACCTCTCAGAAGGCTGAGGCAGGAGGATCACTTGAGCCCAGGTGGTCAAGGCTACAGTGAGCTATGACTGTGTCACTACACTCTAGCCTGGGTGATAGAGTGATACTCTGTCTCTAAAAAAAAAGGGGGGGGGGAAGGAAAAAAAATTAAGGAGAAGTAAAGACTTTCTCTGGCAAACAAAAAAATGAAGAATTCATCACCAGTGTTTTTGACCTGTTAGAACTGTTAAAAGAAGTTCTTCAGAAAGAAGTAAAATGATATAGATCAGAAATTCAGGTGATTTACATGAAATAAAGACTATCAGAGAAGGAATAAATGAAAGTACAATAAAAATTTTATTATTCTGAATTGAAATTAAGGCGCCAGAGGTAAGAAAGACAGAGATAGAGAAACAGGAGGAAGAAATGCAACAAATAGAAAACAGTTACCTCAGGTATATATGGTAGATATTAACTACCAGCCATATAAATAATCACTTCAAATATGAATGGTCTAAATGTACCAGTTAAAAGACAGAGATTGTCAAAGTGGGTTAATTTTTTTAAAAGACTCAATTATATGTTGTCTACAAGAAACTCACTTAATAGAGATTCAGATATGTTAAAACATATGTTCAGATATGTTAAAAGTAAAGGTTTGGGAAAAGATATGCCATACTAACACTAATCAAAAGAAAGCTGGACTAGCAATATTAATTTCAGACAAAGCAGACGTCAGAGTAAAGAAACTTATCAGGGATAAGAAGAAGCATTACATAATGATAAAGGGGGTCAGTTATTTAAGAAAACATAACAAGAACACTCCCCCCATGAAAAGACATGAAGGAACCTTGGTAAAAACAAGTCATGGTGAAACAAGCCAGTATGAAAAAGCTATATACAGTCTGGTTCTAATTATACAACATTCTAAAAAACACAAAACTATAGAGATAGTAAAGTGATTGCCAGTGTTTCAAGGGGAAGAGAGGAGAATTAATAGGTAAAGTGGAAGTTTTAGAGTAGTAAAATTAGTGTGATACTGTAATTGTGGATGCAAGACTTTATGCATTTGCCAAATACAGTACATAGAACAGGATTTGACATAGAACTGTACAGCACAAAGAGTGGACCTTAAAGTATGCACATTTAAAGTATAATTTGAGAAGTTGGGGGATCCCGGGAGAAATGCAGTGTGCCAAGAGTATCTAACTGTATTACAAATGTATGCAACAACCTCACTGAAGGTGATGGGGGGTAGGTGCTGTTCCTAAGTAACTCTGGAAATGAGTGGAGTCTGTAAGACAAAGGCAGTAGAAACTGCAAATAATAACATGCACTACGGTTGTTTTCCATGAAGGGTGTGGGCTAACAATTCTGATACTGCTATTTATGTATACTGGAACAATTAAGTAAATAAACAGCAGACAGTGGGAGCCAGGTTACTTAGTGTTGAAGTGGGAGTTTACAGACAAGCAAGGGAAGGAAGTTCGTAGGAAGTCTACATACAGTAGCATGTGTGAACAGCTTTGTACACTGAAGATGTTGTTATTTATACATATTATGTATGCCTTGAGGGCATTGTTGATTACACATAAAGTATTATTTTCACATTTTTTTATGTATAATTTAGACCGTGTACTTAGAAGAGTGACTAATTCAAACAGTTCAGAACATTTTCAGATACAATTTTTAACAAATATGTCCATCCTCTGAGGTGAGCATTTAATTTGTCTAGATATAGTATGTTTGTGTTCTTTAGTAGCTGTGTATATCAGAGCAGCTTAATATAAATACCCAAAGCAGAGAAAATTATTTATCTAAAAATAAAGTCTAGAAATATAGCATTAACTGCTCTTGTGTGATACTAAAAAGTGCAGATAGAAAGTGAATAGAAGGTGGAAAGCTTTTGGTCAGGTGCAACGGCTCACATCAATAATCCCAGTGCTTTGAAAGGCCAAGGCAGGAGAATCACGAGGTCAGGAGTTTGAGACCAGACTGAACAACACAGTGAGACTTCGTCTGTTTAAAAAAAAAATATTTTTTTTTTTTAACTAGCCTGATAGTTAATAAGCACCTGTAGTACCAGTTACTCGGGAAGCTGAGGCAGGAGGATTACTTGAGCCAAGGGGCTTGAGACTGCAGTGAGCTATAACATTTCACTGCACTCCAGACTGGGCAACAGAGCAAGACCCCATATCTTTAAAAAAAAAAAAAAAATTTTAAAAACGTAGAAAATTTTTAGTTTTATAAAATAGTACCAACTACCTGGACCTTTCCAAATAGTCACAGTTTTAGCACAGTGTAGACCAAGTATCTGGGTATTTGAATTTTTTTCTTTTTCTACCTGGTACTCTTGAGTGGTGTAGACATAAGCACAGCCTCAAAGTTAAATTATTTTCAAGTGCTTTGAACAACATTTAACTAAGAATAAAATTTAATTTAACATTACCCTCTCCACCTTCTTTTATATGCACTTACTTTCCATATCTGCAGGGAGGAGAATGCCAAAAAGAAATCCTTCTACTGCTCAAATCAGTAGGAAGCCCCTGATGACTGACTACATCTACAGAATTTGGGTTTCAGACATGCCACAGTATGCAGCAAATAATTTGCAAATAATTTTTCTATTTAAACCGAACTTAATAGCTGTGAAACACTAGAAAATATTACTGTGCCAATGGAGCATTTTGTCTGCTCAAATCTGTTTATAATGAGGCAAGGACAAATACTCACATGCATACCCGCATACATATGTACATAACACTGCAGAATTTCCTTGAAGACTTTAAATAGCAAAAATAACTATCTGGATTGATCTGGAGGTAGAAAAATGGACCCAAATGAATTTCTAAGGGCCCTTCATATGGCAAGATTCCATACATTTTCACGTTCCAACAACATCCACACTTTTCCTTCATTGTCTTTTACTGATACCAACGTTGTTTTCTGGAGTCATTTATTTTTATGCTCATTTTCTGCTTTCCTCTGAGTATCCCCATGTTCTCCCTCCACACACTTACACACACATGCGCGAGCGCACACGCACACATACAGTTGCAAATTGTTTCGGATTTGCAATACTAAGGATATGACATCTCACAGCTTTCTTTTTTCTTTCTTTCTTTTTCTTTTTCTTCTTTCTTCCTTTCTTTTTCTTCTTTCTTTCAATATTGCGTGACCCATTCATCCTTCTATACAATCAGACAAATGAAAGCTATCTTTGTTTGACTCTTAACCTGCAGCTCTTTTCAGATTCATTATGTGCATGGCAACAAGAAAAGAAAATGTGATACCTTTGGGCAGCATGTGATTCGTCAGGACATTCCTCCTGTTCTGATATGTAGGTGGGGAAAACATGGGTGATATGATCCAGATGCACGAGCTACCCTTCGCCCATAAGCAGATGCGTTTTGTATGCACATGCCCAGATGATGACCGTTCTGGCATTATTAATGTGTTCCAGATGCCAGGCTTCCTCCTTTGCATGTATGCCCCACGATTTTACATATTTCATGTGTTTATTTATGAGGCACAACATTCCTACATTTCATATGTGGCAGTTACTATTAAAAATGAGAAGTTTTAACTGCTCTGGAAATTGATAAAGAATCTTTTAAATTGCTATGAAATGTGGCCCTTGTTTCAAAATGATTCCCATACAGTTTTTGAATTCACAATGCAAATTTCTGATCTTTCCTTTTTCATGTTGAGGAAAGATGGTACTGGGAATGCACTTTAAATATAGTTAAGAAATTAAATTAAATATTTGCATACGTAAGACATTATAATGACTTTTTGCTTTCCTTTTATTTCTGATCTCCAACGCCTTTTTAAAAATAATTTTTCTCCTTATTTCAGTAGCTTTAGGGTATACAAATAGTTTTTTATCTTGACTCTAATTGTACCCACCATCCCCACCTGTGCATTTTGTACCTGATAGGTGATATTTTTGTCCCTTCACCCCTTTCCCTCTCCCCTTTCAGAGTCTGCAATGTCCATTATATCATTCTCTATGTTTTTGCGGATCGTTAGTTTAGCTCCCACTTATAAGTGAGAACATGCTGAGTTAGTTCACTTAGGATGATGTTCTCCAATTCCATCCAAGTTGCTTCAAAAGATATTATTTCATTCCTTTTGATACCTGGATAGTATTCCATACTGTATATTTACCACATTATCTACCAATTGGCTCAGGGGCATTTAGGCTGAATCACATCTTTGCAATTGTGAATTGTGTTGTGGTAAACATGCAGGCGCAGGTGTCTTTTTATCTAACGATCTCTGTTCCTTAGGGTAGATACCTAGTAGTAGGATTACTGGATCAAATGGTAGAAAAGTAGTTTTAGTTCTTTGAGAAATCTTAAATACCGATTTCCACAGAGCTTGTACTAATTTACACTCTCACCAGCAGTGTATCAGTGTTCCTTATTCTCTGCATCCACACCAGCTTCTAGTGTTATTTTTTTAATGATGGCCATTCTGACTAGTGTAAGGTGGTATCTCATTGTGGTGTTGATGTGCATTTCCCTGATAATTAGTGATGTTAAGTATTTTTTCATATGTTTGATGGCCATTTGCATATCTTGAGAGGTGTCTATTCATGTCATTTGCTCATTTTTTTATGGGGTTATTTGCTTTTCTCTTGCAATTTGAGCTCTCTGTAGATTCTGGATATCAGTCCTCTGTCATATGTAAACTTTCTTCTTGAATATCTTCTCCAATTCTGTAGGTTGCCTTTTTGCTGTGTTAATTATTTATTTTGCTGTACAGAAGCTTTGTAGTTTAATTAACTTCCACTTATTTTTTGTTATTGCATTTGCTTTTGGTGTTTTAGCCATACATTATTTGCCTAGGCTGATGTTCAGAAGAGTGTTCCTAGATTTTCTTCCAGGATTTTTATAGTTTCATGTCTAACAGTTAAGTCCTCCTTGAATTAATTTTTGTATATGAGGAGAGATAAAGGATCAAGTTTCATTTTTCTGTATATAGCTATCCAATTCTCTCAGCACCGTTTGTTGAATAGAGTGTCCTTTCTCCAGTGTATGTTTTTGTTTACTTTGTCAAAGATCAGTTGGTTGTAGGTATTTGAGTTTATTTCTGGATTCTCTATTCTGTTCCGTTGGTCTATGTGTCTACTTTTGTACCAGTACCATGCTGTTTTGGTTGCTACAACCTTGTAGTATAATTTGAAGTTAGATAGTGTGTGCTTCCAGCTTTGTTCTTTTGCTTAGGATTGCTTTGACTATTCTGACTCTTTTTTGGTTCCATATGGATTTTAGGATTGTTTTTTTCTAATTCTGTGAAAAATTACATTGGTAGTTTGATAGGAATTGCATTGAATCTGTACATTTGGGTAATATCATCATCTTAACACTGTTGATTCTTCCAATCCATGAACATGGGCTGTTTCTCCATTCATGTCCTCTGCAGTTTCTTTCATCAGAGTTTTGTAATTCTCCTTGTAGAGATCTTTCACCTCTTTGGTTAAATATATTTATAGGCATTTTAGTTTTTTGGCTGATGCTGTAAATGGAATTGAGTTCTTGATTTGATTTTCAGCTTGGTCATTATGGGTGTATACCAGTGCTACCAATTTTTGTGTGTTGATTTTGTATCCCGAAACTTTACCAAGTTTGTTTATCAAGTCCAAGAGTCTTTTGGAGGAGTCTTTGGGATTCTTTAGGTATAAGATCATTGTCGGCATGCAGAGATAGCTTAATTTCTTATTTTCCAATTTGGAAAATTGGAGTTTATTTCTTTTCTTTCCTAATTGCTCTGGCTAGGACTTCCAGAACTGTCTTGAATAGGTGTGATGAAAGAGGGCGTTCTTGTTCTAGTTCTGAGGGGGAATGTATTCAACTTTTCTCCATTTAGAATGGCACTGGCTGTGAGTTTGTTGTATATGGCTCTTATTATTTTGAGGAGTGTTTCCTGAGTCCCTATTTTGCTGAGGGTTTTTACCATGAAGAGATGCTGGATTTTATAAAATGCTTTCTCTGCATCTATTGAAATAATCATATGATTTCTGTTTATGTAGTGGATCACGTTTATTGGTTTGCATATGTTAACCACCTTTGCATCCCTGGGATCAAAACCACTTGGTCATCGTGTATCATTATTAATTTTTAATGTGCTATTGAATTTGGTTTGCTAATCTCTTGTTAAGGATTTCTGTGTCTGTGTTCATAAGGGTTATTGATCTGTAGTTTTCTTTTTGTTGTGTATTTTCCTGGCTTCAGTATCAAAGTTATACTGGCCTCATAGACTGACTTATGGAGAAGTCTCCCCAAATTGGTACTAATTCTTCTTTGATGGGCTGGTAGAATTCAGCTGTGAATCCTTCAGGTCCTGGGCTCTTTTTTGTTGGGAGACTTCTAATTACTGTTTCACTCTCACGCTCATCATTGATCTATTCAGGGTTTCTATTTCCTCCTGATTCAAGGTGGGAGGGTTGTATGTTTCCAATAATTTATCCATTTCCTGTCTATTGTCCAGTTTGTTTGCATAGATTTCATAATAGTCTTGGATGATCTTCTGACTTTCCATTGTATTAGTTGTAATGTCTCCATTTTCATTTCTGATTGACCTAATTTGAATCGTCTCTCTTCATTTCTTAGTTAATCTATCTAGTGGCCTATCAATTTTGTTTATATTTTCAAAGAGTCAACTTTTTGCTTCATTGATCCCATGTATTTTTTTGCATTTCAATTTCATTTAGTTCTGCTCTGATTTTCATTATTTTTTTTTTTCTTCTGCTAGCATTGGGTTTGATTTGTTCATGTTTTTCTAACTCCTTGAGGTGTGATGTTAGGGTGTCAATGTACAATCTTTTAGTCTTATTAATGTAATCCTTAAGCACCATAAATTTTCCTCTGAGCATAGCTTTGGCTGTGTCCCAGAGGTTTTGATAACTGTCTTATTGATGTCATTCATTTTGAGGAATTTTTAAATTTTCATATTGACTTCATTGTTGACCCAAAGATCATTCAGATACAGATTGTTTAACTTCCATGTGTTTGTTTGGTTTCATGAGTTCTTGGAGTTAATTTTTAGTTTTACTCCACTGTGGTCTGACAAGATGCTTGATTTTATTTAGATTTTTTTAATTTGATGAGACTTGATCTGTGGCCTATCATATGGTCTGTCTTGGAGAATGTTCCATTTGCTAATGAGAAAAATGTGTATTCTATAGTTTTGGGGTGGTATGTTCTATAGATATATGTTCCATTTGCTCTAGGGTCCAGTTTAACTTCAATGTTTAGTTGCTTACTTTCTGCCTTGATGATCTGTCTATTGTTGCCAATGACAGATCTCCCACTGTTATTGGAGTCTCCCACTATTATTGTATTGCTGCCTATCTCTTTTTTTTAGATCCAGTAGAATTTGTTCTATGAAGTTGGGTGCTCTGGTATAAAGTGCATATATATTTAAAATTATTATGTCTTCTCATTGTATTAATTCCTTTATCAGTGTATAATAATCATCTTTGTATTTTTGTACTATTGTTAATTTAAAGTCTGTTTTATCTGATATGAGAATGATTACTTCTGCTCGTTTCTGGTTTCTATTTGCATGGAATATTTTTCTCACCCCTTTACCTTGCATCTATAGGAGTTTTTGTGTGTTAAGTGGGTCCCTTGGAGACAGCAGATATTTGGGTTGTGGGTTGTTTTTTTTTAATCAATTCTGCCAATCTATATCTTTTTAGGGGGGCATTGAGACCATTTACATTCAGAGTTAATAATGATATGTAAGGTACTGTTCCATTAATTGTACTGATTGTTATCTGGTTGCTTTATTTGTGTATTTATTTTTCTCTATTGTATTGTTGTTTCACAGGGCCTGTGAGCTTCGTGATTTCCAGCATTTTTCTACTGGTGTATTTTGACTTTTTGTTTCAGTATTTAGAACTCCTTTGAGTATTTCTTGTAGAGCTGGTCTAGTGGTGACAAATTCCCTTAGCATTTGCCTATCTGAGAAAGACTTCATTTCTCCTTCATTTATGAAACTTTGTTTTGTAGAATACAAAATCCTTGGCTGGCTGTTATTCTGTTTAAGGATATTGAAGATGGGGCCCCACTCCCTTCTGGCTTGTAGGGTTTCTTCTGAGAAGTCTGCTGTTAGTCTGATAGGTTTCCCATTATAAGTTATGTTTCTACCTCAATGCTCCTAAAGTTCTTTCCTTCACATTAACTTTGCATAACTGGATGATTATATACCTTGAAGATGACCTTTTTGCAGTGAATCTTCTGGGGGTTCTCTGGGCTTCTTATATCTGGATGTTCAAATTTCTGGCAAGGCTAGGGAAGTATTTCTCCTTTATTCCTTCAAATAGGTTTTCCAAACCTGTTGCTTTCTCTTCTTCCTCAGGAACACTTGCAATTCTTAGGATTGGATGTTTTACATAATCCCACATTTCTTGGAGATTATGTTCCGTTCTCTTGATTCTTTTTTTTTTTTTTATTGTCTACTTGGGTCAATTCAAAAGCCTTTTCTTCAAGTTCTGAGAACCTTTCTTCTGCTTGTTCTAGCCTACTGTTAAAACTTTCCACTGCATTTTGTACTTTTCTGAATGATTCATTTCTAGAATTTCAACTTGTTTTTTTTAAGGTGTCTTTTTCTTTGGAGAATTTTTCATGCATATCCTGAATAGTTGTTTGGTTTTTTTTTATTGGTTTTCGATTTTTTCCTGAAGTTTATTAATCAATTTTAAAATACCTTTTGAATTCTGTGTCTGGAATTGCAAAGATTTCATTTTGGTTAGGGTCCATCACAGAAGAACTAGTGTGGTCTTTTAGGAGTGTTGGATAACTCTGTTTTTTCATATTGTCAGCATTATTTGTCTGGTTCCTTCTCATTTGAATCGATTATTTCCTCTTATTTGAGGTTGGCAGGAGCTGACATAGACACTGTAGTGTTTCATTGGTTGTATATAGCTTTGGTGTGGTGAGTTTCTCAATTGTCAGTTGTGGCAGTCTTGTATTGGATACCTGCACTGGTTCACAGCATCCTGAGTGGCCAGAGTGGCTTGGCAAGTGGTGTTAGCTGGGGTCTGGGATCAGGCCTTACCCAGAGCTGAGGTATTATATCCGATGCGGTAGTTGTGCTGTTGACCTCCAGCCAGGAGGTGGCACTTGTGGGGAAAAGCCAGTTGCAATGGTGGCTGCGGGTGGTTCTCCTTGGCAAGTGTTGCTCCAAGCAAGTGCCCTGCCAAACTACAGAGCAGGGCTCTAGGGATCACCCAAGTTCTCTGTCAGTTGTAAGCCTTTGAGGGAAGTGTAAGGGAGTAAGGGTTGGGGGGAGAGGAGCAGCCCACATGTATGCCCTCTTGGCTACCCCAGTGGTGATGAGGAGTGAGCCCCAGACTACTGGGGTAATGCTGTTGTGCAGAGCAGGCACAGAAGAGTTTACAAGGGGAGTGAGAAGTTGCTATGGCAATGAGTCCCACTTGGCTCCTGCCTTGGCCTCAGGCAATTTGCCTTCTGAATGTCAAAGTGCAGCCAGCCTGGCAGGGGGGCCTCAGGTGTCTCCACAGCAACCCACCCCAGCCAGGAACTCTGCTTCTTTGCAGTTTGCTCTTAGAGCCTGTCCCTTCCCTGGTTGGCTAAGAAAGCAGTCACACAAGGATTGAGTTCCTTGGGTTATGGCGGTCATGGCTGCACCGCTCCACGTGGGTTTTGGCAGAGCATGGCTGTAGGTAAGGCAGTTTCCTGTAAGGGATTGGAGTCCCATAAGGCTGAGGGGCCCTCCAAGAATCTGCAGCAGCAGTACAGAATTCCTGAATTCCTCTCACTCACCCGTCTGGAGGCTGCTGATTGTCTGTGGTGATCCATGCAAGAGTGTGACTAGTTCCAGCCCAAGTTGAAGAATTTTCCTCTTTTTTTGGCACTCTGTGGTTATTATCACTTTTTTGATGAGCTGTGGGTCATGCTGCTGGTCCTGTTCCTCTTTGGGTGCTGAGGAAACTCTCTCTATTTTGGTTTACTCTAGCTGCCTCATGTCAGTCATCTTAATCCAATCCTGAAAGCCTACTTTTTAAAGTTAATGTCTACACATTGAACATTGTTGTTCACTATTAGTTAAATCCAGGCAACAAGTAAGATAAATTTGGGATCTTCTAGAAATGGTTCATACTTACAGATCTACAGGGAGAGATCCAGTTTTATAAAAATATAGTCCAACCATAGTGCCAAACTATCATAGATTATAACTCCATGGATTTGAGGAAATGGATTAGTCTTACAAATTTTGGCTTAGATCTAAAGTACAAAATATAAGAGCATAGTTGTAGATCTACTGAATCAAAATGAGCCAATTTAACTTTTTACTTAAAGAGACTCCAGTATTTTTATGAGAAAATGTAATAATAAATCAAATTCTTAAAATAGAAAGGTGAAGCATGCAAATGACAATTGATCAATTTTTGAAAGATAGAGTCCATGTTCATTTCCTTCTTTACTGTCAAAACTTTTAAAAGTCAGCAAATGTACAATTTATGCTAGAGAACTTTCTCCAAAATCAACTACAGAAAATAAATGACCAAAATACTGAAGAGGTTTTTTTAAGGGGCTACACACTATTATTTTCGATAGCAGAGGGTCAAAGTTGCCAAAAATGTGTGCTAAAGTAAGCATTATCTTGAGTCTTGATTACTTAGTGTGGTTTCGGGTCCTCATGAAAACTACTCCTTCCTTAAGTAAAACCTGTTTTCTCTACTGTGTTTGCATATTTATCTCAGTTTCATAAATGAAGGTGCTAACTTATTCATCAACTTTGAAAACACTCACAAAATAGGATGGAAAATTAAAGCCTGACTAATTCAAGCAGGAGTAAAGAATATTTACTTTTCCCTGAAATTAAAAACAAAAAAATCGGTTATGGGATTTTTTTCCTGAACTCTGAATATTTACCTACTTTCCCCATGTGTATTTTTGTTCAAATGTATATGTATGCTATCAACTCTAAAGTTTTCTGAAAGAAGATTTTGAGCAACTCTGAGACTTCAGATTTAAGAGGATTCAGCAAGAAAAGGAGAATGATGAGCCTGAGAGCTGTCTTCTCATCTGACATTGAGAGAAGAATGGCTGTGGCCTTGCCTTTTTCAGTTACATCTTGAAGTTCCGTCAAAGAGTTTACATTGTTGATTGTAGACTACTATCACCAAGACCTTATTAAAGGAGCCAACAATGTACATGGACTCTTTTTTCCTAAGCCTCCCCCAATTTTTTTTTTTTTTTTTTTTTGAGTTAGAGTCTCACTCCATTGCCCAGGCTGGAGTGCAGTGGCACACTCATGGCCACCCCAGCATCGACTTGCTGGGCTCTGGCAATCCTTCCAACTTCTAAGTAGCTGGAACTACAGGCACACACTAGCACGCCTGGCTAATTTTTTATTTATTGTAGAGACGAGGTCCCGCCTGGTCTCGAAACTGGAGGCTCAGGTCTCGAACCTGGAGGCTCAGGCAATCCACTTGCCTCGGCCTCCCAAAGTGCTGGGATTACAGGCTGAGCCTCCCCTTTTTATTATAATGTAAAGGTAAAGAAAAGAAATAGTATCAGTCTTTTATATACTCAGGATGATAACTATGTGATAAGTAAACTCCAACAACTCTTCCCACATCACTGGCAGACGTCATTAACCAATCATGAGACTCTTTACCTCTGAACCCGGATCCCGGATCCTGGCTCAGAATCCTCAGCAGAGCACTGCAGTTAATTAACTATAATTAATTAATATCCACACTTGAGACAACACCTCTTTGCCATTCCCCTGGTGTTCATTCTGAGCAAGTAATAGGTGATTAGCCTGAATGTGATAAAACATAAAAGACAAAGGTTACTGCTATTGTTTAGAACTGCCTGTTTTTCACAAGAGAAGTGACTAACTGGTATTAGACCTGCCCTGAAAAGGAGTATGGCTACAAAATAACCATATCACATCAGTAACCCACAGCCCATCAGCTTAGTATGTCCTGCTCCCTGACCTGTGGAAATGGGTTCGGGTTCAAGAACCCTCTGAAGGCTGCTTGGACTCACGTCAATAGCATAGACTACGAAGGGGTTATGCACAGAGGAACAGGAAACCCTGCACAGTGCACTGGGACAGCAGACAGAGACATCCCAGGAGCTGCTCTGAAACTCTGACTTCCTGTTCCTCCTTTACATTGCTGTCACTTTCACACAGGCACATGATGGTGACAACAGCCCCTTGGCTCCTACAGGGCAGTGTGGCTTTCCATATGTGCTCTCACTTTTCACCTCAGTCAGCACAGAGAAGCAGTACGGGCATTGGTAGCCCCAATTTTGCAACAAAAGAGAGTCTGGCTAATTTTTTATTTATTGTAGAGACGAGGTCCCGCCTGGTCTCGAACCTGGAGGCTCAGGTCTCGAACCTGGAGGCTCAGGCAATCCACTTGCCTCGGCCTCCCAAAGTGCTGGGATTACAGGCTGAGCCTCCCCTTTTTATTATAATGTAAAGGTAAAGAAAAGAAATAGTATCAGTCTTTTATATACTCAGGATGATAACTATGTGATAAGTAAACTCCAACAACTCTTCCAAAATCATATAGCCATTGAGGTCCCAAATGGCTTTCATCTGATATAGATGAAAGAAAGTGGCAGAAGATGGATATTTTGAATTATCTTCCATTTTAAGTTTCAGATAATTGTGCCAATTCTCTTCATCACCTGGTGTGTCTAGGAGCAGCTTACAGTGTGATAGTGAACCAGTTATGTAGTGTAGGCATGATGGTAAACCAGTTGTGTGGTGTAGGCATGATGGTGTAGGTAGTTCTCCCTAGAGGAGCTTCTGACTCATTTAATAATGAAGGGGCCATTCAGAGACTTGGTTATTAAAAGAGACTTTCTGTTCATTTCTCTGACAGCTGGTTACCTTGTTGCAGATGTGGGTTGTCCCTTTGTATTTCACAATAAAACTTTACTGGTGGCGTTTTCTGTCCATGTGGGGAATGTTTTCCATTATTACCAGTTATATCCTCTTCAGAGCTACCAGGAAACCCCTCTCAGGAAGGACACCACGGTATGTATTCCATTGATTACTTTCTCATGATCCCTTTTATTTTAAACATTAAAAGTATATTTGGTTTCCATTGTCCTGGATTATGGGGATGTTACATTTCTTTTATACATCTTTGACCTTTGGTAGCAAAACTAGTGGGAGATTAACTGTACTTCTATTGCTCTCTTCATATTTAATGGTGATTCAGACATGCCTATAACATTTACTGTTTCAAACAGCAGCTAGTGAAGGCCAGGAGAAAGAGAAGTGAAACTGTTGTTTAAAATTTCTAGAGCACTGTTTGCATGTTTATTTTTAGCTCAGCATTTTGCTTTATTCCACTCTAAATTGTGTCACACACATTTTAAAGTAGAGCAAGAGTTGAAAGTTGTATTTCAATCTGAAAATATCAAATAAATCTTGAATAATGGGCAGCTTATCACTCTCATAAAAATGATGCTTTAATATTCCAATGACCACTTTGATCCCCATTGTCAACCTCTGGAGAGTTATAATACACACACACACACACACACACACACACACATACATACACACACACATATACATACATATATGTGCGTTCACACATACACATGCACACACACATACATATATATACAATATATATAATTACATTTTATCATTCCCAAATCTTTCCAAAGTGCTTCTAATCATATAGTGTCTCCAAGCCTGCTTTTGTCTTCCTTGTTCCATGGGCATGTGCATATAAAATAGCTGAAGGGCTAAATAATCATAGAAGTATTTCAGTGGAGCTTATGATTTATTCTCCAAAAAGATCAGAATCCAAGATTTCCTATTACTATTGTACATTTTAAATACTTTTATGATTATTTAGCCATTTAGATATTTGTTTAAATCCTCTTTAAAAAATAAGAATGATAAATGTAAAATTTTCCTTTTACTTTGAAGAAGAAAAAATATGCAATGAGAAAAATCAGATAAATGTTATGATAAAAACTGAAGTTCAAACACATGACTTCAGGTTTATGAGCATTTTAATTTAGTTCTACTTTGGGAAAAACTTTGTTGGGGTGGTATTAGGAGACCTTCTAACTGGCCACTTTGGGATCTTAGAGAGCTTTTTAGGGTTTGGCTTACCCATCAGTAAAGTGATCATGTGGTACTCTTTCTCAAAATATTCTAAGTTATTTAAGCTTTGTGAAAGTGCTGTGAGTTTGGGACCAATCAAAATGTACTTGTTTTTATCCTCTGCATGTTAATCTATTTGCATTCCAATGGGAATGGCTCACTTTTCCACTGTATAATGAATAGCCCTAGCTAAAGGCAATGTTTCTGAGCACATAAGCTCACTCGATGCAGAGGAACTTTATTACAAGAAATACCCAAATACTGTTCTTTACCCTTTGTGGCTTCTTTTTGTCAGCTGGCCAAGGTGCCATGACCTGTCCCCCCCATACCCACAACATGTCCACTCAGCTTCTTCTTGCCTGTACAGCTCCGAGACCCACAGGACAGTCTAAGATCCAAGAGGCTCCACTGACACTGTAAAGCAAAACCAGCTGCTACTGGAAGAGAAAACAGTGAGAGGCTAAGTAGACCTCTTATTGAAAAACAGGATAAAGGAGCCCCTGTATATGAGGGTGGTCGGCCCCAGGATCTTTACAGATCTTCACGTAGTCATTGTGTTGTCCATGTGTCGCTCTTAGCTATCTCCCTTTTGGAAGCAGAGGATTTCATTACTGGCTAAGAAAACTGAGTGACGAAATCAGCATTGGTACAGAAAGCAGACCCAAGAGCAGTGGTCTCCAGCAGCAGCATAGTTCAAAGCCCATTGTTCCTCCCCGAGAGCGTACCAAGTCCTTGATGCAGGACAGAGAACCAGAGAAGGAGAAGTAGGTTTCTCCTCTACTATAGTTGGGCTGTCTGTCAACAGTGAAGTTCAGGCTCAAAAATAGGCCACATGCTAGCCACAAAGAGCTGGGCTTGACCACATCAATTCCATCCCAAAGCAAGCTTTCCATTTGGAGGCTGCTCTGAAGCAGTTACGCAATCTCTTGCCTGACTTATCTGCCTCACAGTGTTAGGTCTGAGTAGCAAAAGAAGTTCTGGACTCTCCTGCTCCTGGAAACTTTTGCCCCCAATAGGTAGAAAGGTGATGAGATTTGGAAACTAACACATCCATAACAATGATACGACATAATGAGTATTTAATGTGCCAAGTCTCTTAAACATGAAAACATTAGTTCACATAATCTTCAGAACAACTGTAGGAGCTAGAGTTATCATCCTCACCGTAGAAATGAGGCAGTCATGGGAAGAAATGCCAAAAAATTGACCAAAGTCCCATAGGCAGTACGCAGCAATATCCTGAATCAGACCAAAGATTACTTGACCGCTAAGCCCCTGCACTCACAGCACACTGTGGCTTAGCTAAATCAACACACCACTTTGCACAGAAAAACCCTGCAGTTTAAGAACCCTGCAGGCACAACTTTGAAAGGAGCCCTTCACAGCAGGGCGGTGGTACGCTGAGTATGTGTGGAGGTCAAGGAAGCCACATTCTGGTGTTGGAGGGAGATGTAAGGAGACCCTTTGAGAGCTTGCCGGTTATTCCATCATCCCTTTGCAATATAAATTTCCACCTCGATCTGGCTCCCCTGAGCAATGATCCAAGCTGCTCAGCTCTAACAAATCAAAAGAACCAATGGCTCAAGAGTCATATGGCAGAAAGAGCCTACAAACCCTCTCTGGCCCCCTTCGGAGGCGCCACAGCCTCATGGCGATTTAAGCCAACTTGTGCAGCCCTGCAAGTTTCTGGCTCAGCATCACTCATCCCTGCCCACCCCTCCCTGGGGCAGAAGCACACCTGAGTGGAAAAGGAGCCGGCACAGGTGGCCCCCGGGTGTCAGTTGCTTGAAGAGGAGAAAGCATTTCACTACAGGAGTGATGTTCTCAGGCTAGCCCACCACCCCGTTTAACCCATAGTGTTCAGGGGGTCGCTTCTGACTGGAACTCAGTGAAATAGAGCAGCTTTTAAAATAATATGGAAGCTTTATACCAGGAATGTCACAGGTCTTAAGCACTTGGTACAGTGGCTCCAAGAGGGAGAAGGTTGGGGAAGATGAGAGAGTCGAAAGTAGGGCTTGAGTTGAGGATGAGAGGGTAGGGCTGAATCTCCGGATGAGACTCCGAAAGAGGTTTGGGGTGGAAGGCAGGACTTGAAGAGGACGTACGAGGGCTGAGAGGCAAATAGGGCCTCCTGCCATTGCACACCTCATGAGCAACATTCCAATGGCCCCCATATTTTCTTTGGGTACCAGAGATCAGCCCCCAGCTTCTTCCTCGTCTACCACCTTTTGCTGTGACCCACCAAGATGGAACTTGGGCTCCCAATGACTTCTCATGGTCTCCCAGGCATGGAGCTGTCACGTGGCCCTTTCTGTAGTTTTTCCAAGAGCCCTTACTACCAGTGAAGAAGGAATGCAGCCCCCAACTACCAGTGAAGAAGAAATCCAGCTGAGCAGAGGGCTTCCTCCTAGATCCACTCCACTTGCCCTCCATCCTCATTCACTTCCTTAGACCCTAAGAGGAAGAAGGGAAGGCCTTGGGCCAGTCACGGGGAGAGCTGGGATACACACTGGACTCATCTACACAGCAGAAGAAAACAAGGTCGAGGCTCCCTTTTAACTTCATCCCCCGGGGTAGGGGAGGGCTCCTTGGGTAGAGAGGTGATAGGGTGAGAGCTGGGCCCACTATTGGTAATATCTGCACTGGGGATGGGGGCAGAAGGGTAGCATAGCAAAGAGAAGAAAAACTCCTGGGGGAGGAGGCCTGGTCTCCCCCTTAACTTCTCGTCCCATTTTTTGCTTTCCTCCTAGGCACTCCTGCCAAAACCACACAAGGCTAACCCTAGGGCCAAATGAAAAGGGGGATCATGGGAGGGAGGGGTCCCAGGAAGTGTAGTCATTCCTGAAGACCATTTTTACCTGAGGGACTTAGATAAATTAAAAGGAATTTACATATGTATATATGCACAGAAACACATGTGCATGATGGCACTATTTATATGTGGTTTGTTGCTACTATATAAAAATTATGGATTATTATTGAGTTTAACTGATATTATATATATACTTATGTTCTGTATATTATGTAATAAATAGAATTTTAGAAACTAAAAACTTGTGACAATGTCTGAAAAAGGTGAAATGTTTCATAATATTCTCATGTTCTGTGTTTTAAGAACATGAGAATATGTTTCATAATATTCTCATGTTCTGTGTTTTAAGAACATGAGAATATTATGTATAATCCCCATTTTTACTCCACAGATTGGTCTACAAATGGTTTCTTCTCATCTACAAACTCAGCTATGCTTTTGGTGTTATGGGTTATTTGGTGATCATGTTTACAATGTGTGGATTCAATCTGTTTTTCAAGTAAGTATCTCTAATTAAGACAATTAAGGTAAGTGTTCTTTTTCTGGGAGCATTTGGCCCTGGAATTTTCCATGCACACGTTTTGTAGTGTAGATATCCACACATAGTTTGTCATTTAGCAAACCAATAGAAAAGGGAAAATGGTATACCCTACAAAATACTATTGTTTTAATTAGGAGCTTTAAAGATAATCTAACTTGATCTGCGAGTTCAAAAGAGCACCATTGACCGGTCTGTAATCCTATCATTTTGGGTGGCTAAGATAGGCAGATTGCTTGAGACCAGGAGTTTAAGACCAGCCTGGGCAACATAGTAAAACCTCATCTCTGTTAAAAAAAAAAAAAAAAAAAGAAAAGAAAGAAAGAAAATCAAAATGTTAGCTGGGCATGGTGGCACATGCTTGTAGTCCCAGCTACTTGGGATGCTAGGTGAAAGGATAGCTTGAGCCCAGGAGGTTGAGGCTGCCGTGAACTGTGATCATCGTAATCATACCACGGTATTTCAGCTTGTGCAACAGAGATCCTGACTCAAAAAAAAAAAAAGCACCATTGAAAGTGGGCCTACACTCATGGTAGAGTAATTCAAACTAAACCTCTAATTTCCCTTCCACAAAATTCTGAAGTATCCAGATCTCCTTTTATGTATCTTCTTGCTTAAAACTTCTAGAATTATATTGTTCAATACAGTAGCCACTACCTCATGTGACTGTTGAGCACTTAAAATATAAAATAAGATGTACTGTAAATCCGGCTCAGTGGCTCAGCCTGCAATCCCGCGCTTTGGGAGGCTGAGGTGAGTGGATTGCCTGCGCCCTCAGGTTTGAGACCCTCCTGGGCAACTTGGCAAGACCTCATCTCTACAGTAAATCAAAAAATTAGCCGGGCGTGGTAGCGCATGCCTGTAGTTCTAGCTACTTGGAAGGCTGAGGCAGAAGGATCGCCGGAGTCCAGCAGGCCGAGGCTGCGGTGGCCGAGAGCACTCCAGTCTGGGCGACAGAGACTCCAACTCAAAAAAAAAAAAAAAAAAAAAAGATGTACTGTAAGTGTAAAATATGCATTGAATTTCAAAGACTTATATGAGGCCAGGCTCGGTGGCTCAGCCTGTAATCCCAGCACTTTGGAAGACTGAGGCAATTGGATTGCCTGAACCTGAGAGTTTGAGACCCACCTGGGCAATCTAGTGAGACCTCATCTCTACATAAAAAAAAATTTTTTTTTTAAATTAGCCAGGCGTGGTAGCATGCACCTATAGTTCCAGCTACATGGAAGGCTGAGGCAGAAGGATCGGTGGAGCCCAGCAGGTCAATGCTGGGGTAGCTGTGAGCATGCCACTATACTACAGCCTAGGTGACGGAGTGAGACTCCAACTCAAAAAAAAAAAAAAAAGACGTGAAAAAATAATTTTTTTTCAATTATAAATTGAAATGAGTGTATTTTAAATGTACTGGTGAGGTTATTTTCACCGTTTCTTTTTACTTTTTAAATGTGCCTACCAGAAAATGTAAAATGATATTTGTGACTATTACATTTGTGATTGCTTTCTAGAATTTTGTTTCTGATATCCATGAGACCTCTTTTGCTGGAAATAGTTGGAAAAGGAGGAAACTAAGTGCTTAGAAATGGAAATCGAAGTAAAGGGGTAAGAGAGCAGAAGGTCTCCCAGGAGTTGAAGGAAATCAGGATAAACTCTTCTTTGGCCCAGAACTGAGTTCCCATTAAGAAGGTGATTGCACCTGAGACCCACTCCCCACCAGTATATGATATGTTCATGTAACAAACATACACATGCACCCCCTAATCGAAAGTAAAAATGGGGGAAAAAAGAAGGTGTCTGCTGGGATGTGCTGTGGATGATGACATTCTCATGGGCAGAGCTCAGGGTGAGCAGCCTGTGTTCTGGGAAGAGAGCTTAAGACACACCACACAGCTATGAAAAGTGGCTCAAATACAAATCCTCCAGAATATCTCTTATATCAAAGTAACTTGGACTCTCTGCAGCCATAACAGAAATTGAAAAAAAGAAATCAGCAACCCTTTTCTCATAAAATAAAGAAGGCAATTGGATGGAGAGTCAGCCCTGGGGGAAGGGCTCTCCCTTCTAGCAAGAAAGAGGTAGAAAGTAATTGTCCAGATTTATTATTGCTACGTTAAGATATAGAAAGACACTGATAATATCTTTTTTAGCATACTATCTATATTGCTTTATTGTAGTAGATGTCAAAATATTCATAAGGATTTTTATGAAATCACTGCGGACTACAGCTGTCCCAAGTCTGTTACCTCATAAGATTTTAAGATCCTTATCCCTACCATTAAAAAAAAGAGAGAAAAAAGAAAAAAAAATCCTTATCCCTGAATTCTCCTACAATGAACCACACCAAGAACTTAATCCATTAAATTGAAAAGGAACTATTTTTTTCACTACCAGTTGTTGATTGCCATTGTATTAAGATTCTTCTTCTAGGGAACCACAAGTTTTTACTATACTTTTTATCAATAAAATTATAAATACATACTGCCCTGGACACGGAGAGAAAATAATCTTCACTCCCCACTGTCCTAATTCTCAAATATGCCCAGGAGAATCCAGAAAGGACGAAGCTACTGCTTGTATCGGAACTCCAGTTCACATCACCAAGTCCTGTACCCTCTAAATCTACAAAACTCTTTGCCTAATAAACAGAACACAGAAGCAACCAGAAGAAAGTTCCAGAGAAAACTATCCAATGCTTTTCCACACTCTGCTCCCTTCCCTAAATCAATCAGACCCACCCAGATTCATTGCTGGTATTTGGAATTGTTTTACAGATATAGCAAATCAAATGTTCAATGATTAAGATTTATAAATTAAATTTGAGACAAATTATTCACTTTTAAAAGAGATCTTTCTCTTAGGGAAAAAAAGGAGGGGGGTCATCACAAAGAATCCTAGTGTATTTGAAATATGACTCAACTTACAAAAAATTGTTTTCAATTAATACATAGCAACTAAGCATGAAAGCAAAATATTCCCAAGTGGCTTTGTTGCAGACCAGTTGTCATGTCAAGCAAGTAATTTTTTCTAAGTCTCCATGTTTGCACATGCAAAGTGGGGATAATAATATCTATCTCAAACATTTCTTAGAAAAGATCATTAGAAAGCATTCTATAAAGTCTAAGCTCTGTAGCAGACCTTCACAACTCTTGTTATGTTGCAGAATCAATTACCTGACAAGCTCTTTAAAAATACTCCTTTCCAGTCACTACCCTGTACCAGTTAAACTAGTCCTTGATGGTGAGCCCAAGCATTGATATGCTTTTAAATCTCCTCAGGTGATTCTAATATATGTTTAGGATTAGATGAGAGGGTTAAATGAGAACCATTGCTCTAGTGGTTCTTAACATTAACTGCCCATTGAAATCACCTGGGGTCTGGGGCACTTTAAAAAAATAGGGTCCACCGGGCGAGGTGGCTCAAGCCTGTATCCCAGTACTTTGGGAGGCCAAGACGAGAGGATTGCCTGAGTCCAGGGGTTAGAGACCAATCTGGGCAACTTGGTGAGACCTCATCTCTACAATAAATCAAAAAATTAGCCAGGTGTTGTGGCACATGCCTGTAGTTCCAGCTACTTGGAAGGCTGGGGCGGAAGGATCCCCTGAATCCAGCAGATCGAGGCTGCGGTGGCTGGGAGTGTGCCTCTGCATTCCAGCCTGGGCAGCAGAGTGAGACTTCAACTCAAAAAAAAAAAAATAGGGCCCATTTCCAGAGACTGATGTCACTGGTCTGGGGTGTGGCCTGGAGATGGAGATTTTTACAAGCTGCTGAGGTCTTTCTATGTGCAGCTGAGCTTGAAACCACACGTTAGAGCCAGCTTATCTAAGCATGTAGTCCTAAGAAGCATGTGAAGATTGTCTCAAGAATTCCTCTGTCCACTTGCCACTAAGTGGTACAATTTAGGGAAATTTAGAGAATTGTTAATTCCTTCACTTATTAAAAAAAAGAGAAAGAAAAACTAAACAAGTAACTGAAAGAAAAAAAAAGCCCCACAAGTTTCTCTGAAATACTGTGACAGGAAGTGTTTTCCATGTTCCTGCCCTTCCCTGTTCCTGTATGCCACATTCTCATCTTTTTTTTTTTCTGTTGTTTTCAATAGAATCAAAGCTAGAGACTCTATGAATTTTGGCATTATATCTATGTTTTATGGCCTCTACTATGGCGTAATGGGGAGAGACTTTGCTGAAATCTGCTCAGATTATATGGCTTCTACCATGGGGGTAAGTGTTGCTTTCATTCCTTAAAACTATGACACATAGAGAAGTATTCTCATCATACATATTTGCATCCATTTTCAGATATAGGTAAGTCTAAAGGAAATAGACTTACCTATTACCATAAGCTAATTATCATTTCCTTTGGTACTATTTGGTTCACCTAGTCCAATTGCTTTCTGGATTATCCTTGTGTCAAAAAAAGATATTAAAAATGTGCTAAATAAATTCTGACTATACATTGTTGTCTAGATTTTTTAAATTCCTAACTGTCTTTTTTTTCTTTCTTTTTAAAACTCTTTTAAAATTAAAATTCAAAATGGACATACTTTCTGGTTAGATGGATTTTCAATTCAGGTATTAGGAGTATGTACCTGTGTCTGACACATACAAATGTCTTAAAAGCTTACAAACCAGCCAGGCATGGTGGCTCATGCCTGTATTTCCAGTACTTTGGGAGACAGAGGCAAGAGGAATGCCTGAGCCCAGGGATTCGAGACAAGCCTAGGCAACTTGATGAGACCTCATCTCTACAATATATTTTTTTTAATTTAGCTGGGTATGTTGGTGTGTGCCTGTAGTCCCAGCTTCTTGGAAGGCTGAGGCAGAAGGATTGTCTGTGCCCAGCAGGTTGAGGCTACAGTAGCTGTGATTGTGCCACTGCATTCCAGCCTGGGTGAGAGAGTGAGACACCAACACACACACACACAAAAGGCTCAAACCAAGGGCTCCAAGTAGTTTCAGGAATTCCAAATCTCCGTTCTCTACTTGTCTTTTGGTGCACAGCCAGAAATGAGGTGGAAAAACTAGTGTAAATAGCAAAATAGAGTGAATTTCTGGACTGTTCTCCCTCCATTTATTGGGCAGGTCCTAAGTGGGCATGACCCACCCTGGTTGTCCTTTCCCTCTTCCATAGGTCTGTCTTACTCTTTTCCTAGTACCTACAACCTAACTTCTGTGGTGAAATGCTGAACAATATACCTTTGAGATTCCTCTGCCAACTGGAACAACTGCCTTTCTTGTAAAGTTTAAGATGAGCACAGAAAGAAGCATTTTAATTCCTGGTTTCTACAACAAAAGCCAGAAGTCATACCCCTCAGAAAATTCCCAAAGTCCCTTGTGTTTGCTTATGGACAGAAGAGGAAAAAAAGAATTGTATGTGTTTTGTTCTCCAGTGGAGCAGGAAGAAGAGATTTCATCTGGCAAGACAACCATGTCTTCAAGCACCAACTTTCTGGAGACTTCTTACCTGATCCCACTCCACTAGTCCTTAACATTTGTCATCCTGTCATCATTATTCCAGCTACCAAATCTACAAAACCACTGCCCCAAACCATTGGCACAGCCACCAGTAACTGGGACTAATGGTGTGTGTGTGTGTGTGTGTGTGTGTGTGTGTGTGTGTGTGTGTGTGTACATGCACGAAGTGCATGTGCATGCCTGTACTTGTGACTGAGGTAAGAAGACTGTACTTGTGACTGAGGTAAGAAGAAGAAACCTCCATTCCTATACCAGTGCCTAACCCCCACACCAGACCAATTAAGTCAGAATCTCTGGGAGTAGAGCCAATGCATCTGCTTCATTTTTTTAAAAAACTCCTTAGGGAAAGGAATACGCTATTAAGCCATCCAAAAGCATGGGTGAATTGTAAATGCATATGGCTAAGTGAAAGGAGCCAGTCCGAAAAGGCTTCATACTATATGATTCTATTCATGTGACATTTTGGAAAAGGTACAACTTTGGAGATGCTAAACAGATGCCAGGTTGCCAGGGGTTTAGGGAAGGATCATGGTTGAATAGGTGAAGCATTGGAACTTTTTAGAGTGGTGAAACTATTCTGTATAACACCATAATGGTGGATACAGGACACTATGCATTTGTCAAAATCCATAGAACTTTGTAACAGAAAGGATGAACCTTAATGTATGTAAATTTTTAAAAATTATTTATGAGAGAATCTGAGGATAAAATGCAGACTGTGACAGAATATTCTAACCACACTACAAAAGCATGAAATAACCTCACTCAAAGGAGTGGGAGGAAAAGATGCTGACCTAAGTAATTTTGAAACGAATGGAGATCATAAAACTAAAACTAAAGGAACTGTGCATAAGCACTGTGCTCTAGTTGATAAAGTTGTTGCCCTCACAGATATGGATTAACAATTCTGACACCAACACACACATATTCTGTAGTTAAACAGTAAGTAAATGGATGGCTAATAGTGGAAGCTAGATCTCTCACTGTCAGAGTGGAAGAATACTGATGAGCCATGGGAAAAGGTTAGAATAATCTATGAAATAACAGATTAGAGTTAGAGGCATCAGTATGAACTCATGTTTAGCTTAAACTAGATACATGTGGACACATAGAAATATTTACAAATATATTTTATATATGGACAAAAAATCTGGAATTTGTTTATTTTTAAAAATGTACATGTAATCTTACATGTTTGAATTTCAGTCACCTTCAAAGTATTCTCCATTTGATGCAATACACCCATCGAGATGCTTTCCCACTGCTCAAAACAGTTTTGGAACGCGTCAATTTGGATGCCTGTTAGTGCTTTTGACATTTTTTGTTTCACCTCTTTCACATCAGCAAAACGTGTTTCTCTGAGGACTTTTCATCTGGGGAAGGAACAGAAAGTTGCTTGGGGTGAAATTGGGTGAATAGGAAGGGTGGGGCATGGGAGTCATGCCATTTTTGGTCAAAAACTGCTGAACTCTCAGCACAGTGTGGGCAGATGAGCTTGTAAATCATCCAGCATGAAATGGGCAAATGCACTAAAGAATCTTCAAAAACAGTTCACTGAAGCCAAACGTAGCCTCTCACAACAATGCTAGCCAGTACACTGATACCAATAAATTCCTAGAACACTTACCTAGTGGGAGAAGCCTTTACTATAAGGGGCCCATCCTCCAAAAGATAATCCCAGGCTTTTTTGGGTCCCTCCTCATATATGGTTTAAGATATACATATATATTTCCTTGCTGTGTCAACTAAAAGGCCCTAGAAACAATGATACACTAGTAGCAATGAGCACACCTAGTGCCCAGATTTTAGTTTCTAATATTCTTTCATAAAAAGGGAACCAGGGCTTCTTGGAAAAATGACTGATGATAGGTCTGGACAGGGAATATACTATATAACTCTGGAGCATCTTGGAGTTCCAGAAAGCAAAAAAGTGCTTACAATAAAGCAAGAGAAACTCACAGTGATGGAAGGATGTCAAAGGAACACAGGAGCCAACTGAAAAAGCTCCCGGTGGGCAAAGCATGAGTTTGAGCAACAAAACAGAAAATGTAGTAGTAACAGCATTAGGTGATACTCAAAGCATAAAATGCATATCCATGAATCCACATTGATATAATTAAATGATTGAATAAACAGAGGAGAGTAGACTAATCTGTACAGAAGAATTTCACATAATTAGATTATCCTCCCTTAAGGAATGTGTGGTGATTCAATTTTATATGTCAATCGGTGGGGGCTATGATGCCCAGTTGTTTGGTAAAACACTAGTCTAGATGTTGCTGTGAAGGTATTTTGTAGATATGTTTCACCTCTACAATTAGTTGGCCCTAAGTGAAGACGATTACCCTCGGTACTCTGGATAGATCTCACCTAATCAGTCAAAGGCCTTGAAAACAAAAGCTCATTTTTTTAATCCAGTCCTCTTTTGATGGGCAACATGGTTGGTTCCATGTTCTTGCTATTGTGAACAATGCTGCAATAAACATACGTGTGCAGGTATCTTTTTTATAGAGTGACCTGAGTTCTTCTGGGTATATTCCCAGTAGGGGGATTGCGGGGTCATATGGAAGGTCAATTTTTAGAACTTTTAGGAATCGCCACACTGATTTCCACAGAGGCTGTACTAGTTTACACTCCCACCAACAGTGTAGAAGTGTTCCCTTTTCGCCACATCCTCTCCAGCATCTGTTATTTTTTGAGTTATTGATGATGGCCATTCTGATTGGAGTTAGGTGTTATCTCAGTGTAGTTTTAATTTCCATCTCCTTGATGACTAGTGAGGCTGAACATTTTTTCATGTGTCTGTTGGCTCGTATGTCTTCTTTTGAGAAATGTCTATTCATATTTAGCCCACTTTGTAATGCGACTGTTTGTTTTTTTTCCTTTCAGCACATTTGAGTTCCTTGTAGATCCTTGATGTTAGGCCTTCGTCAGACATGGAGCTGGCAAACATTTTCTCCCAGTCTGTGGACTGTCTTCCTGCTGTCTTTGGCTTTGCAGAAGCTTGTCAGTTTAATGAAGTCCCACTTGTCTATCTTATCTCTTACAGCCTGGGCACTTCGGGTTTTGATCAGGAATCGGTTGCCAGTTTCCATAAGAGTGTCTCCTGCATTTTCTAAGGTTCTTACAGTTTAAGGTTTTACATTTAGGTACATATATACAATGGAATATTACGCAGCCATAAAGAAGAACAAAATCTTGAACTTCGCAGCAACATGGGTGGAATTAGAGTTTATAATACTGAGTGATTTCTCACAGAAACAAAGAGCTGAGTATCACATGTTCTCACTTATACATGGACTTTGAACAACTACCATATTACTGTAAAAAAGGGATTGAAAGTAGTGGGAAACTGGGGGGAGGGGGCTGAGGGTAAGGGATGGGTAGCTGGGATTGATAGTAGTTGATATCCACCTGGGTAAGGGGAGACACACCTTATCAATAAGGGTAACTGCACAATGAACATTTGTATACCTAACCCTGAATTGTACCCCACAATTTCAAAATAAAATTAAAAGAGAAAAAAAAAACACATAACAGGAATTTGCAAGTAAATGTATGACAAATAAGAACTGCTTTTCTGTGTTTTATATGAGGCTTTTAAAGTATCAAATGTATAATTATAGTCTAATTTATGTACCAAAATGAAAAAAAATATTTATCTGCATATAAAGAATTAAAGACTCTGATCTTGAAAAAAAAAGAAAACAAAAACTGAGCCTCCCTAGAGAAGAAGGAATCCTGCCTCAGAACTGCAGCATCAGCCTTGCTAGAGTTTCCAGCCTACCGACATGCCCTACAGGTTTCTGACTTGCTCACAAATAAGTGAGAATTCTTTAAAATCATACTAATAAGCATAGCAATAATAGTAGGAGAAACTGGGTGTGTGGTATATGGGCAATCTCCGTACTATCTCCTTATTTTTTCTCTAAATCTCAAGCTATTATAAAATAATTTTTTTTAAAAAAACAAAGCCTCCTAAGAATTCTAATGGGCTGCCAATGTTGAGAACCACTCCCCATCCAGCATTGGAAAAGGCAAGTACCCAAATTAGTATTCTAAACGCATTGCCTTCCAGTGGTGATTTGTCTGTGTGCTCCCAATAATAACATGGGAATTGAAAAAGTAGAGAGATGCCTGGGTTTACTCCAGATCTCTGAATCAGAATCTCCAAAACAATTAAGGGAAGATGCAGTCTATGGATAAGCTCAACTGTTTCCTATATGCTTCTGAACTACAGCCCTGGATAAAAACTATTCCTTTAATTTTTTTTTAATAGAGTCAGGATCTCACTCTGTTATCCAGGCTGGAGTGCAGTGGCATAGTCATAGCTCATTGCAGCCTTGAACTCCTAGACTTAAGCAATCTTCCCGACTCAGTCTCCCGAATAGCTGGGGCCACAGAAACATGGCACCATGCTAGCTAAATTTTTTATGCATTTTTTTTTTTTTTTTGTAGAGATGGGGTTTCACTATGTTGCCCACACTGGTCTTGAACTCCTGACCTCAAGAAATCCTCCTGCCTTAGCCTCCCAAATTGTTGGGATTACAGGTGGGAGCCAATGCGCCCAGCTGATAAAATTGTTTCCTTTGCAAGGATTCTAAATGTGGAGCTTAGATGGGAGGGTGTAATTAGCAATATGCTTTGGGTCCTTTTGGGATTCAGTGGGTTTTTGCCTGGAAACCTTAACCTCTCTGTAGCATTGCTCCTACAGGAAAAGGTGCCTCACATTCTAAGCCAATTTAGAGGCCATGAAGATTCTATGTGTTGGGGCCTGCCTGTCCCAGGGCCTGGCAGTGGCTCCCCTGCATTCAGAGAATGCCATGTGCTGTCCTTTCCAGCTGTGTTCTGTTCATGTCCTCCAACAGTTCTGCAGTGACAGTGGGATGCCCACAAGGAGCTTGGCAGACAACATCTGTGCCGTCTGTGGGCAGATGATTGTGGAGCTCGATGAGAAACGGCTCATTGAAAACACCTACCAGCTTTCCTGTGACCATGTGTATCCTTTCTTAGGACCCTGCCTGGCCTTCATCTAGCCTTCTCCTTCCCTCCTGCTCCTCCTTTTGTCCCCACCTCTGCCTGGCTTTGCTCCCATCCCAAATCCCAGACCTTTCCCCTCCAGCCCAGTCTTTGTTCACTTCTGCTACATAATGAGCTGCTAATTAAGGTGAACTTCCTCCTTCAGGAATTTCCTTTAAGAGGACTCTTAATGCCAGAAGGACAGACAGTATCCCAGCAGGATGCTAGCTGGGAGGTTGACAGAAGTCATAGGGAACAGATAGCCAAAAAGGACCAGGGAGAGGGTATTCCAGGAATGGAAAAGAGGAACTCCAGACCATCCAGGTGGAGCCCCAGGTCTGAATCTCAGTGGACCAAGAAATACAAAGTGTGCTTTGCCACAAAGTAATCCTAGGAACCTACCTGTGGTCACAGCGGTCTTGGGGGCAGCCAAGGGAGGAAACCAAGCCTCCTTCTCAGCTTTGGTCTTGAGAAGAGGATAAGCCACAGGCAGCAGGACCCCTTGGATTACAAAAGGAGGATCCAAATTTGGCTCCTCTTCTGATGGGTTCCATTCCAATTACCTATCCCTTGGTGGAAGGAATCTTCAGGTGATAGGTACTAGTCCCCACCTCTGCCTGGCTTTGCTCCCATCCCAAATCCCAGACCTTTCCCCTCTGCTACATAATGAGATTTGAAGATGAAAGCCTGGGCCTGGAAACCAACATTCTCTGGGAACTCCAGTGACCCATTGTGGAGAGCTTCAATGTGCTGAAAAATGCTGGCATCAAGACCCCTGCACAAAGTGGCCTGGGCTACCTGAGCATGTAACTATGAAAATGAAAGCTTTATTTGGGTTGACCAACACCTCTATTTTAATTCTTCCTAAATGCAAAAAGGAGGAGGGCATCATTTATCTTTATTTGATAATATAGTATCAATTTGAGAATGTTATCATTATGTACCCAGTCAGTTCAGCGCTCTGGCTTTATGAGATGGTTGAAGTATCCATCCATCTCTTGCCTCTGAAGCTGACTTAATTCAGTCAGTCATACCTCATACAGAGCCTATGATTCAACACTGTTTAATCTGGACAATTTCCACTTATTCAATCCTGAAAGTAAAACTGGACCAAATTCATCTCCAAAGTAATAGGAGCCTTTACACTACCATTTAAGCCTTAAAATATTAAGGGAAGAAACATAAAGATATCCCATATGGAATTCTATAGTGGTTTTTCAGAGTGATACTTCCCCCCTCCCCCACCAAAAAACCATCATTTTTCATAGAAATTTTTCCAAGTCTGGCCCTAGTTTTAAACATGATTTACTTTGCAAATGTTGGAACAGAGCCCCTTCTGCCATTTGCAAGTGGAAATATTTTCTCTTTCCACCTTTAAAAGCCCTTAGGGATTGTTGTACATGTGTGCATATGTAATCTGAAATGTAGTCACCTTTAAATTTGCTTTGCAGGGAGTATTATTAACGGCCCATTTTAGTATGAGTCATATTAGCAAGGAGGGGGTTACCCGCGCATCACCCTGCAGCAGTTCAGCCAGTATGGAAGCTTTTCAATCATGAGATTTTGAAGATGAAAGAGAACATTAAAGAAGATGTGGACATTTCAGTGCTGGCTCATGACCCCTAGATTCTATACCTATGAGAAAGGTGGAGCTGTATTCCATCCCCCTTGAACGAAGGGCTGAATGGGTTTGGGTTCAAAACTTTTACTATAATACACCACTTGAAGGTTAAAGCATATTGCAAAAATGACCCCAGTTCCAGGAACATAAAGCAGTGGAAACTTCTAGTTGCAGAGAGGTCTAATATTGAGGAGTTAATATACATGGCCTTGCCTCGGCTACACTTCTACGGGCCTCCATTGGTTAGGGAGGCAACTTCTCCATCGTTGCTGGTCTCGTGGGTATGTAGTGGGTCAGATAGATCGTGTGATCTTGACCCAGTAAGCCACACTGGGAGCAACAACTATAGAAATAAATCAACAAATAGAATTGATCTCATTATAGTTCATCATTTTGCCCAAATCTACAATATTGGGGGACCTGGAAATACATATTTCCAAAATAATCAGCTTCATTCAAATATTCGTTTACTCTGGGCACTGCTAAAGGCTGGAGGGAGGGAGAAGGGATAAGATGGAGGGAGGAAGGAGGGATAAGGGACACACAGTAGCACACTGGGCACCAGGTCCACTACCGGGGGAGCAAGTGCCCACTAGAAGCCCATACCTCACCTGCACTCAATTTACTTATGTAGTAAATCCTCACATGTACCTCACAACCCTAAAATATTTTTTAAAACAAATTTTCATTCAATGAATATTTCTTAGGCACAGCTTAAGGTGCTGAGGACACAGAGGTGGATGGGACATCCCACAGGTAACATGTGGTCTAGGAGAGACAGGTGAGTACGTCCCCGATGCTGTGAGAAAACATAGGAGTTCACTCTAAAAAGTGGAGACGTTGGGGACAAAGGGTCAAACTCTCTGGACCAGGAGTCACTTACAAATGAATCTGTAAATGCCTAGAGTTTGAGAAGTTAAGTTTATTACTTTTATATTCTATTAAAAATAATTGGCTCCTTATCAGTAATAAAAAAGTCGAGGAAAAAATTTATGAAGTGAATGGAAATATTTATAAGTTTATTGCCACAAGTAATTTAGACTTGTTGAAGTGTTTAAGACAAGTCTGATTTCATAGAAGTTAATGAATAAGGCACCAAAAAATAGAATAGAGAAATACTATGGAAAATGCACAAGAAATGCACAATAGAATGATACCTTTATATAAGACATTACTGTAAAAAAGAGCTTTCAGATTCTTCATCTAATCTTACTGGAATCAAGTGGGGCAAGAACAAGACCAATGAGCTAAGTAAGTAAACACAGCTCTGACTCCAAGCTCATCGCCGCTGGGGGCTCTACTATATCACAGCCTCCTTAAAAAGTGACGTACTTCATCAAATCATGACTGACAGTCATGCTTACCCTCCATTAGGCCCTAAAGACGGATCATTCCATGTCTTCATGAACCAGACCTTGCCCATCAATATCTAGAAACTTCCCTAACAAGATGCTTCAGCTTTCATGAATTTTGTATCCGAGGTTGGTGTATTGTGGGCAAAAAGCAGACTTGCCCTTACTGCAAGGAGAAGGTTGATTTGAAGAGGATGATCAGTAATCCGTATCTTAAAAAAAAAAAAGTTACAAAATAGTATCTTAACTGTTTCTAGGGATGCATTCCTCAACCTAAACTTTCATTATCTTTCTATAGTTATAGCAGAAAACTTTCTGTTTTCCCTAACCACCCGTTTTCGAATGACTATGTCCTTACTTTCCTCTGTGCCTATACTTACTATTGTAACTAGGAAGTTAAGCGCCAGAAAACATTCCACATGAATTCCACATCAAGGGCTTTAGTGGAAATGTGATAGGACATGGCAAAAGACAGGTAAAATGCAGGGGGTGCCAAAAAATGTATATACATTTTAAGTATAATGTTTGCTCAAGAGATGGCATTCATCGAATGAATGCTAGTGTCGCCATGAGAAAGCAGTCAAAATGGCGGAAGCACAGTTGAGCAAACATCATATTATGCATTACTACCAAAATAGAATTCAATTTCGAAAAGTAATGCATAGACAACATCCCTTAAAATGTGTATACCTTTTTTTGGCACCCTATATATAGTAGAAGAATAATCATGATAGGTAAATGGGAAGATTGGATGGGTGGGTAGATAAATAAAACGATTGAAATGGACATTTCAAAAGCCCCAAATATGAACAAGAGTATAAAAAATATTTTAGGGTGTACTAAATTGTATTATTCCCAGAAATAAGTACATTTTCCCCCAGGACTTTGGTTTTTTAAACTCCATGCCATACCTCATCTCTTATTAGGCTAAACCCTAGTGATAATAATATTAAAAGGAAACAATGTCCTACAGAACTGGTCAACTTCCAGTAGCAACTAGGCTTTTAATAGACATCAGGGACACCCAATAGAGGAAACTCAGGACTCATTAAGGTCACAGGAAGGTAATAGCCCCCATCCAGAGCTGACTAGAAACACTTGGTCTTCTTTAGCCGGGCTCGGTGGCTCAGCCTGTAATCCTGCACCTTTGGGAGGCTGAGGTGAGTGGATTGCCTGAGCTCGTGGGTTCGAGACCCGCCTGGGCAGCGAGACCTCATCTCTACAATAAATCAAAAAAATCAGCCGGGCGTGGTAGCACATGCCTGTAATCCCGGCTACTGGGAAGGCTGAGGCGGAAGGATCGCCGGAGCCCAGCAGGTCGAGGTTGCGGTGGCCAGGAGTGGCCACTGCACTCCAGTCTGGGCAACAGAATGAAACTCCAATTCAAAAAAAAAAAAAAGAAACACTTGGTCTTCAATCTCACTGTTCTAAGACCACAGTATATCTCTTCTAGGAAGTGGGTAAGGGGTAAGATGGGATTCAAATATATTCCCCCTTAAGCAGAAGGCACTGAGAGGTTGGCATCAACCTGCCAAGTACTCTCTCTTATCACAAGACGCAGCCTGTCTCTACTTCCTGAGTAACAGTCCCCTACACTTTACAGTGCTAAAGGAAACACCTTCCCTGCTTCCTGCCCCCCTACACCGCCCCAAGCCAAAGCGACTACTGGCAGCAGCGCCCCCATCTGAGCACTGCAGATCAGGGGAGAACTTCTACGGAGGGAATCAGAAGGGGGCGGCATCAGTGGGTCTTTGGGTCTCAGGGTTGTGCCCCCACAATCAAGACCACCCTTTGCAGCCACTGGTCCAGCCACAGGCCCGGCCTTTCTCGGGGAGTCAGTGCCACTCAAGACTGAAGGTGTGTAGTGCTCCTTCCTCCTTCCCCTTCATCCACTGTCGCAGAATCCCCTGTCTGATAGGAGGAGACTGAGTCCAGAGAAGCTTTTGGTGAATAAGCAGTACATAAGTCTTTGTGATAAAATTGGCAATAATAGTATCATGTCACCTCAGATGATAGTTTACATAAAAGGCAATTCTTTAAATAATCTTGAGAAAACAAACTGTTGAATATCATTTACCATTTCAATGAGTCTCAAAGAGCTACATGTGAAAAAGCTGCCTTTTTGTTTGTAAAATTGCTATCAGAGATGCCATGCATTAAGTTTCCTTAGCACAACTTATCAAAGATACCAGGAAAAGATCTGTCTTATCGGATGAACTAGTGTTAGTCTTTTTAATACACAGTGAGTTCCCTCAGCTGTGCCAACTCCAGGCAAACCCAGAGCTAAGTTGCTATTCATCTATAGCAGCTTCTGATATTCTTTGTTTTTCAGTATAGTCATTTCTCTCTTCCTCCTTATTTAGCATATACCCTTGCCTTTTATTCTTGTTTTATAGTTTGGGATTTTATTGTAAATAGTTTTGATTTATTCAGAAATTGGGTATGGTGTAAATGACAATGATAATCATAATGTTCTAAAAATAACGTAAGAAGGCCAAGCACAATGGCTTATGCCTGTAATCCCATCACTTTGGGAGGCTGAGGCAGGAGGATTGCTTGAGCCCAGGAGTTCAAGACCAGCCTGGGCAACATAGAGAGACCTTGTCTCTACAAAAAATTAAAAAATTATCTGAGCCTGGTAGCACACGTCTATAGTCCCAGCTACTCGAGAGACTGAGCCCAGGAGGTAAAGGTGTAGTGAACCATGATCTTGCTACTACACTCCAGCCTGGGCAACAGTGTGAGAGCTTGACTCAAAAAATAATAATAATTAATTAAGCACACAGAATTCATAAGAAAGGAAATATACATTCATTACATTGCTTATTGCATTTGCAAATGATATTTATGAATATTTCTGCTACTTGGTTCCATATAGAACAGCCTCCTTAACTGAGATTTAGCTGGGAGCGCACACATTTTTTGTATGGAAAAATCCTGGATTGGCTTCGTTATTTGGTGGCCTGGCAGCCTGTGGTGATAGGAATAGTTCAAGGCATTAACTATTCACTAGGCCTGGAATAATAGCACAACAGATTTACTCCAGAAGCAGCATATTGCATGGTAGAAGTATTATTACACACTTGGTCCTACAATTAATTTTTTTTTTCCTTCATTTTAGAGATGATCCCAAGAGCTTAGTAAACTAAGTAAAATCTGGTGTCATACTTAAGCAATTTGTCTATGTGGAATGAATTTAAAGAAAAGCTGAACAATGGAATAAAGAAATAAAGCGTGCTTATTCATCTTTCCCATTACAGTCCTATTTTAACCCATAGATCTGACACTTTTGTTATACCCCACTGTGGACATTCCACCTCCAATTTGCGAATGATCCCGTCTACAAGATGTTTCAGAACCTTACAAAGTCCTTCTCAGCTCATTAGCCATAGCGAATGCCTTCGCATCAGGTCACCATCTTCAAAGAAGTAGGTGGAGTTGTTAAGTAACCTGTGGCTTAAGAATACTCTCTTCTCTGCTCTGTGTGCTTGTCACCACATGATGGCTCTGGCACCACAAAGCCCTCTGTAGAGAGAGGATTACCCCCAAAGCCTCTGGCACCAGATGCCTCGCCTTCTCAATGGGTCACAGCTACTCTTGGTTTCCTGGGGCTGCCATATGCACTCAATCCATGCAAGTGGAAAGAATTACTCTTCTTGTGTGCCACTACACACACCACACACACGTGCGCATGCTCACGCATGCATGCACACATACACAGTTATGCACAACTGTTGCGGTATTCTGCTTTCAATTTCTTCATAGCACTTATCAATACCTGAAATCATATCATAAATGTATTTGTTTATTATTTGTCTTCCTCTCCATGACGGCAAAGAATTGTATCTGTTTTGTTCCTGACCAAAGCCTTACCACTTTGAACACTACCTGGCGGCACTCAGAGAATATTTGTTGAAAGGATAAATTAATCTGGCAGAAGGGAACAAAATTAACCAGGTAGGGAAGGCAGTCAGAAGGAATTAATCCATGGCCAGGTGAGGTGCCTCACTCCTGTAATCTCAGCACCTTGGGAGGCTGAGGTGGAGGGATTACTTGATCCCAAGAGTTTGAGGCCAGCCTGGGCAACATAGCAAGACCCTCATCTTTACAAAAAAAAATCAAGAAATTAACCAGTGTGGACGATTGCTTGAGCACAAGAGTTTGAGGCTGTGGTGAGCCATGATCATGCCACTGCACTGCAGTCTGGGCAACAGAGTGAGACCCTACTCAAAAAAAAAAAAAGAATCCATGAATGATATGTTAGACTTCCAAAATTAATTTGTTTTAAATTACTAGTCATTTGTTAAACAGACAAAACTGTATACGTGACATCATATGTCTACTTGAAGCCATTACACTTGTATGAAGTAAAAAGAAAAGACACTGATTATTTTCCTTGTCCAAATATTGGCAGTGTACCTAACTTAATGCTATTCAAAGCTTCATCATCAAGGTAACTCACACTAAGATTTCTAATTGTTAGAAATTTTTTTCTTCACACTCCCCATGGTTTCAGTATTACAATTAGTCTACCATCCAGATACTAGAAGATTTAATTCTGGTTTATTTCTCTACTCAGCAAACATTCCAGGAATGCAATACTTACTACACACTAGGCATATGCAAGGATTAAGAAGATAAAACAAGATTCCAGAGCTTATAGTCTATTGACAAACAACACTTCATATTTGGATGAAGGGCTAACTAAAAATTAGTTTTTCTTGTCTTAAAAAAAAGAGTCTTTAAATTGATCTCTGATGTATTTTTCACTTACCTTTTATGGACAGCTGCATGAGGGTAGCTTTTAGAACCCTTTAGAATTCTGGACAAGTAAACCAGTGTTTATCTTCATGAAATTCAAAACAACCCTCAGAGCTCAGGAATGTCAGATAATCACTAAACAACCTCAGGGGGAAAAAAATGAAAATTCTATTCCTTTATACAGTTTAAGTATTTACAATTGAATCCCAATTTTGTAAAGTAGTATGTATACAGGCACTGAAGAGACTGGAGGGCTATACACATCCCAAAGGGATCCTAATTTTCTTTTATATGCTCTTATCTCTTTTCCAAATTGTCAACAGTTAAATGTTTAAAGTTTGCAATGAGAAAATGATTATTTTTTAAAGATTACTTTAAATCTATCAATTAACTAGAAGCGATGACTGTTTTTTAAATTCTTGAAATTAAACATATAGATCAAGTCAGTGTTAAAGCCATCTGGTTCTCGTGCTAATTTTTTTTTTTTTTTTTTTTTGAGTTGGAGTCTCACTCCTTCACCCAGGCTGGAGTGCAGTGGCATGCATGCTCACGGCCATCCCAGCGTCGACCTCCTGGGTTCCAGCGATCCTTCCGCCTCAGCCTTCCAAGTAGCCAGAACTACAGACGTCCGCTACCACGCCCGGCTATTTTTAATTTTATTGTAGAGATGAGGTCTTCCCAGGGCTGGTCTCAAATCTGCGGGCTCAAGCAATCCATTCGCCTCAGCCTCCCAAAGTGCTGGAATTATAGGCTGAGCCACTGAGCTCGGCCTCTCATGCTAACTAACATGATGCTCAATGGAGGAAACAGAGAAATAAAACAGAAAGTTCATTATTGTGTTGATTTCTGTGACATCTCCTCAAGTTTCCTTCTTCTGAACATGTCTGTTTTTTTTCTTAGGCTGGCTGCTGGTTCCTCCATAACATTTTCTCAGGCATTTGTATGAAAGAGAAGCAGCCCTATGTGAGTTCCCTAAGAACTAAACCCTATTATGCATTTAATGAACTTATTTATTTGGAATACCTGCAAAAACAGGGTTATATCCTTGCTATATCCCTTATATCCCTATATCCTTGCTAGTACCCATAACAGAAATATATCCATTTATAAGTTATTATATATGGTAATGAGTCACTTATTGGAAAATAATAATAGTAATAATGATAGCTAACACCAGCTACTAGCATCCCCCTTACCCCTTACAATGTATCCATGGTTCCCATTCTCATAGGCTTGACCTCCTCACCCCTCCAGAGAGAACAGGAAGCAAGGAGCATGGGCTCAGTGGTTCACTTGCATTCCTGTATTTCGCACTCTCAGAACCCTAGGATGTAGAGATCACCATCCTTATTTTAAAGACATTCCTATATTAAAGTTCAAATTGAGCTACTTGCCCAAGATTACACACCTACTAACCAGGTCTTTCTGACTCCAGAGCCCAGTTAACCACATAAACCCAGTTCTGGTTGAGAACTGAGCAGGGGTCAAAGGAAGAAGGTAATTTCCCTTTATGTGGTTTCCAGCACCAAAGGGAGTTGCATCAAATTAGCAAATAGCTCTTAGCAGAGAATGTTGCATCAAAATTTAACATATAGCATTATTAAATATAGATTATAAAAATTATCATATGGCAGTGGTGTCTATCTTTAAATTCTATTTTTAGCCGGGCTCGGTGGCTCAGCCTGTAATCCCACGCCTTTGGGAGGCTGAGGTAAGTGGACTGCCTGGGCAGGCAAGACCTCATCTCTACAATAAGTCAAAAAATTAGCCAGGCGTGGTAGCACACACCTATAATTCCAGCTACTTGGAAGGCTGAGGCGGAAGGATCACTGGAGCCCAGCAGGTCGAGGCTGCGGTGGCCAGGAGCGGCCACTGCTCTCCAGTCTGGGCGACAGAGTGAGACTCCAACTCAAATAAATAAATAAATAAATAAATAAATAAATAAATTCTATTTTTGAGTCATGAAGAACCTCTAGTTATATACTTGTATAGGAATCTATGTAATTCACATGTACTTTTCAAATTATTCAGAAGGAAAAAAAGGAAGGTCTTTTTTGACTTATAAAAAAGACTTTTAAAGAAGAAAAAAGCAACAGGATACAGGGCAAACAGACTAGAGGGCAGAGACTGAGAACCAGAGTGACTAGACACTAGTTAGAACTTAGGTAGTGAAGGAAAGTTGTTAAGGCTGAAGAAGATCAGAGTCAGGGTGTGGGAGGCTTCTCTCAAATTATTCTAAACTGAGCGCTTTACTTACCTTCATGATTTGTTTTCACAGAAAGACATAATTTACTGTACCCTGTATCATGTACCCTCTGGCTGGAGAAACCTATCACGTAGCCAGAAAGACAGATCCAGTTCACATGAAAATACACCCTCGAGGTATTTTGTAGCTTGTAGAGTTAAACGGGAACACACAACACTTTTTTCTAGGAAGAGCAAGTTTGGCTCAGTGCTCCAAATATTTGGCTTTGTTGTTCTTGAGAACAGTTGCACAGAGAGATGACAACTGGCCGGGAAGAAGAATACCCTCTGTAGCCACAGAGGAGTCTCTTCACAGAAAACTGACGGATTTGACACAGTTATTTGAAACCTTAAGTTCATTTGTGCTGTTTTCTAGTGAACTAAGCCCATTGCTAGAGTATAGGCAGCCCTCCATGCCTGTGGGTTCCGTGTCCATGGATTCAACCAACCACAGGTCAAAAATACTCTGCAAAAATGTTTAAATAAAAAATAGCAATACAACAATAAAAATAATACAAATTTTTAAAAGTACAAATATTTACATAGTATTTGCATTGTATTTGGTATTCTAAGTAATATAGAGATGATTTAAAGTATACAGGAAACTACTTGGGAAGCTGAGGCAGGAGGATCACTTGAGCCCAGGAGTTCGAGGCTACAGTGAGCTTTGATCACACCACGGCACCCTAGCCTGAGTGCAGTGACTTCATCTCTAAAAAAGAAAAGTAAAAATAAAAATAAATAAAGTGTACAGGAGGATATACATAGGTTATATGCAGATACTATGCCATGCATATATGAGATTTGAGCATGCGCCAACTTTTATACCCACGGGGAGTCCTGGAAACAAGTCCCCTCGGATATCAAGGGATGACTGTATTCAGATAATGGACTTAGATCATGAATATCTCATGCAATAAAGAAAAATCAAGAGCCACTGTTTCTCATCTGGAAAGTCTTTATAAAACAGCAATCTAGATAAAATGTGAACAGTTTTAGCAGTTTTAGTAAGCAAGTACTCAAATGACAGTGCATTCATGTAGTTTTTACATAATTATGTCAGAAGGAACTTCATTACAACTAGTGATATAAAGACCCGAACTTGACTAAGACTGGCCTTTCACATAGGAACCTAGGACTTTATTGCAGCTCTCAGATTTAACCAAAACCCTTCCTTCTGAGCCTCGTCAGCGGGCCACTCCAGGTAGGTCTTGGTGTTCATGATCTTCCGCAGCTTACAGAAGCGCTGGGGAATGGCTTTCTTCTCGATGGGCTCCAGGAGAATGAGGATGGCAGCATCGTTGTTCTCATCAAAGAGACGGAAGTGGGAGAAGTCCAATTCATACTTGCACCATTCACTCTTCACAAAGTTTTCAGAAAGCACAAAGACAGTCTTGTGGCTCTTCTCAATAGAATCAATGATATTGTCAATGATCCACTTGCCAGGAATGAAGTCCCGCTTGTGAAGGCACAACCTGAAAGGAGGGTTGAAGTGCTCTAACTCCCGGACCATCAGGTTCTCCACCCAGTAGGAATCCCGTTCACTGTAAGACACAAATGCATCATAGCAGATGTCCCTGCCGGGAGCTTTCTTGGGCTTCCTCTTGGCCTGGAGCCAGGCCCACATCATTCTCATGTACCACAGGCCATGGAAACGGTGGCACAGAACCCCCGTGAGCAGGATCAGTAGGAATAGGGCACAGCACGTGCCAGACACCAGCGCAGCCTTGTGGCATTCAGACACCGAGAGACGGACGTCCAGAACCCGCTGGCCCCGCACGTGGGATGGAGAGTCACACAGGTAGTTTTCTGGCCAATCGATAAGAACCTCAGCCAGGGCTTGCTGCTTCTGAGTGAAAGACAGGAAGTCACAGGAGCAAATGAAGTTGTTGCCCCCAGCTTCCAAAGTCTTCAGTGTATGGAAAGACTCAAGTTGCTCCTTAGAGAAAGTATTGATGGTATTTCTGCTGATACTCAGCACTAGTAACGTGGGTAAGAGGGAGGCATCTGGGAGAGTCTTCAACTTATTTCTGGAAATAAAAAGTTCTTTGAGTTGTGGCAAAAACAAAGTGTATGACTCAAGATTGTTGTTGCTAATATCTAAAACGTCCAGTGTCTGGGGAATGCACTGGGTAACAGTGTCTAATCGAGCACTGGATAAGTTCAAATATGTCAACTTTCCTGGCCACTGACAAGTTTCAGGCATAGAACGAAAACTATTCTTACTGACATCAAGGTCAGTCAGGTTTTTCAGAGTAAGTAAAGTCTCTCCAGTTATCTTTAATGATGTCAAATGATTTTGTCTTAAAATTAAGGTTTGTAGGGAGGGCCAGGCACCCTCACAGGCGGCATTTTTCAAGTATTCTTCGACCATCAAGTTTTCATTGAGATCCAAGTATTCCAATGATTTTAAATGCTGGGAAAGTAAACAAGGAACCAGAAAAACCTTACTGTTTTCTACTGTGATTCTTTTCACTCTTTCTGTGAGTGAATATACAGAACGCAGATCATTAAATAGATAAAACTTTGGAATCCTCAGCCTCCGTATTGTTAATGTTTCCACTTTACCTGGGTCTGTAACTCTGTCTTTCTCAGATGCAATAAAATTACCAATTCCATACAGGGTGCAGTCATCAAGCTCTATGTCTAACAACTCGGAAGCATAGCTCAAAAGTTTCAGGATCCGAGACAAACTTTCATCTGTGATTTCCACATTTTTCAATGTAAACTTTTTAAGCAATGGATTTGTTTCACTAATGGATAGTCCTGAAAAACGGAAAGTGTTCAGATCACTATTTCTCAGTTCCAAATGTTCCACAGAACTTAAAACATCTACAAAAATCTCCAACAGTAACATAGGCTTCTCTGTATGAAGGATCAGATGACTTATATTCTGAATTGACTTCAAACTTGTTGGCTCATAACTCTGATGATTTGAAGCCTCAATCTCAAGTTCCTTAAGAAAGGTAAGTCCAGCAAAATCCTTTCTCTGAATCTTAGAGAAGGTATATATATTTCCTACTTGCAGGATTCGCAAATCTGTGAGATGAGAAAAAAGAGATGTTTCTCCTAGTGTTTTGTAAGGATTTCCCAGTAAGTTTAAGAATGTCAAAGACGAAAGGGGCCTGAACCAGGAGGATGATAAGTTAGATAAGTAATTATAGGATAAGTCCAAATGTTCCAGACTTCCCAGGGAAGAAAAAGATTCTTCACCTATTGTGGTAATTCTATTGGACTCCAGTATCAGAGCCTTGAGGTTCACACACCTCTGCAGGTCACTGTTGCTAATATAGGTGATGCCATTGTTGGACAGGTTAAGGCTTTTTACAGCTGCTGTGAGCCCCAAGGGAATGGAGTTTAAAGATCTTAAGCTGCCATCACAGATACCATCAGGGTTACAAGACAGAGAAGTCTGAGCAGGGGATTCTTCTTTGGAGAGGCTGATGACAGTCCCCAAGGCCCACACCATCCACAAAGCATGTGGCATTGTCCAGTGATTCAACCTATAAATAAAAGAGGTTCAAATGAGTGATTGTGTTTGAAAGTATATCATAATTCCGATTATTGAGAAATGTTTTATGGGCATCACACACACACACACACACACACACACACACACACACACACACACAACCAATGGAATATATGAATAGAGATAAAAAATGATTCCCTAATCGGAACTGGCATCCAATTCCTGTACAAAACCCGTAACCCACAGTACATAAGAGAGAAGATAGACAAATGGGACCTTATTAAACTGACAA
>NW_007258884.1:634949-636882 GCF_000164805.1 Carlito syrichta | reverse complement strand
GGAGGCTGAGGTGAGTGGATTGCCTGAGCCTGTGGGTTCGAGACCCGCCTGGGCAACTTGGTGAGACCTCATCTCTACAATAAATCAAAAATTAGCCGGGCATGGTAGTGCACGCCTGTAGTTCCAGCTACTGGAAGTCTGAGGTGGAAGGATCGCCGGAGCCCAGCAGGTCGAGGCTACAGTGACTGGGTGACAGAGTGAGACTCCAACTCAAAAAAAAAAAAATCTTTGTTCTGTTTTTATTTATTTATTTATTTAGAGCTGGAGCCTCACTCTGTCACCCAGGCTGGAGTACAGTTGTCCACTAACGGCCACCGCAGCCTTGACCTGCTGGGCTCAGGCGGTCCTTCTGCCTCATCCTTCCAAGTGGCTGAAACTACAGGCATACACCACAACGCCCGGCTAATTTTTCGATTTATTGTAGAGATGAGGTCTCTCCAAGTTGCCCAGGCTGGTCTTGAACCTGTGGGCTCAGGAATCCCCTCACCTCGGCCTGCCAAAGTGCTGGGATTATAGGCGTGAGCCACCACACCCAGCGATCTGGCTTTTCAGTCGCCTTTGTCTGCACTTCAAGCCTTCTTATATGTAAGCATGCATTTTGTCTGTTCCAATGCCCCCTCGATTCAGACAGCTCTCAAAGAACCAAACCGCAGCTCATAGAAGAACCATTCACTGACTGAAGCTCCAGGAACAGCTCTTTTGTTGGAACAAAAGAGGAAAGTTCGATGCACATCAGCCTGCCTCGCACCTACCACTAGTAGGCACAAGGGGTGGAGGACATCCTATCCAGACTAAGGTGCTCTGCTGGGCTGAGAGACACTCAGATCACCACAACCTTCTCTTCCTGCCGGGAAGTCAATGCGAAAGCAGTGTTTAAGTCTGGATGGGCTGTTCAGATGGATGTGGGGGAAATAAAGCAGACTGCACCCCAACTGCTGGTTTACTTGAACCATGAACCCAACAGTTTTCCCTTTGCCCGCCTCTGGGCCTGTTGTCTTCTCTGGCTCTATCCAGTCACCTGTTTCTTGCATCTGTATGCCTTTGTAGTTGTTCAATGTATTAACTCTACAAAAAACATTTTTTTAGATATTTATCCCCAAGAAAAAGACTTTTTGTGGGTAAAACTAATTCTCCACATCCATAGAATCAGAGAATATAAAGGTAAAGCTGTATACTTTACAACCACCAAGAATTAACACATGAACTTACTTCAACTGGGAAATGAACTGCTGTTAGAGCCAGAATTTTTATGTCCACACCAAAACCACTGCTTTGCATCCCCCCCTCTCCTTTTTTAAATCATAAATGGGTCACACCATGCATATTTATTCTGAATTTTCATTTTTTTCTTAGCTATATTAAGGTATAACTAGTGTTCAAAAAACTGTACATAATTAAGGTACACAATTTGGTGCACTGGGACATACATATACACTCATGGTGTCATCACCACAATCCAGGAAATAAACTTATCCATCACCTCCAGAAACTTCAGTCACTCTGTGGCTTGCCTTTTCATTTGCTTAATGGAATATTTTTATCTTAGTCCATTAGTGCTGTTATAGCAAAATACCTGAGACCGGGTCATTGATAAAGAATAGAAATTTATTTATTTTAGTTCTGGATGCTGGGAAGTCCAAGATCAGGACACCTGTCTTGGTCTCTAATGAGGACTCCTTTCTGCTTCCAAGATGGTGCATTGTTGATGTCCTCAATAGCAAAAGACAGAAGGGCAAGAGAGGGCTACTTTCAATCAAAATCCCTGTTATAAAAATGCGAATCCCGTACATGAGGGCAGAGCTCTCACATCTTAATCACTTCCCAAAGACCACATCTTTTAATACTGTTGCATTGGAGATTAAGTTTCAACATGGGCTGGGCTTGGTGGCTCAGCCTGTAATCCCATGCTTTGGGAGGCTGAGGTGAGTGGATT
>NW_007258884.1:625926-634402 GCF_000164805.1 Carlito syrichta | reverse complement strand
CACTGCACTCCAATCTGGGCGACAGAGTGAGACTCCAACTCAAAAAAAAAAAAAAAAGATATTCTCCTTATTGCTGTCTAAAATTTTTATTGCTTTGCCTTTTACTCTAAGGTGTATAACCAACCTGGGATTAATATTTGAGGTAGCAGACAGGATTTTTCCAATATGGATATTCAATTAACCCAGCACCGTTCTTTTTTTCTGAGTCAGGGTTGGTCTCTGTCATCCAGGTTGGAGTGCAGTGGCACAACTGCAACTCACTGCAGCTTCTAACTCCTGGCATCAAGTGATCCTTCCATCTCAGCCTCCCAAGTAGCTGGGACTACAGGCAGGCACCACCATGCCCAATTAATTTTTTTTTTTTATAGAAACAAGGTCTCACTATGTTGCCTAGGCTGGTCTCAAACTCCTGAGCTCAAACAATCCTCCCCCCTCGGCTTCCCAAAGTGCTGGGATTATAGGCATGAGCCACCACACCTGGCCTAACCCAGAACCATTTTTAAAAAGATCATCTTAGAGAAATAATCAACAACATTATCTTTGTCAATAGTCACACATGTCCATAGAAGGGGGGTCTTGTTTCGCTGTTCTCTGTTCTGATCCAATCTCTATTTGTTTATGCCAGTGACACATTTTATTAAATATGTATATCTTAATATCCAGGAGAGCAAGTACTTCCTCCTGGTTTTTCTTCAAATGTGTCTTGGTAATTCTAGGGTTTTTGCATATTTTTATAAATGGAAGAATCAGCTTGTCAGTTTCAAAAACTCTGTTGAGATTTGCATTGGTACTGCATTGAAGCTATTGATGAATTTGGGAATTATTGACATCATTATAATATTGAATCTTCCAATCCATCAGCATGATATATATCTCCATTTATTTACATTTTCTTTAATTTATTGCAATATTTTATGGTTTTTGCATAAGGTTCTTTAGCATATTTTGTAGGTTTATTCCTAGTATTGGATAATTTTGTAGCATTAAGAATAGTATTACATGTTTATATATGTCATATACATATATGTAGAAATTCAATTAAATTTTATATATTGACCACACATTGAGTAACCTTGCTAAATTACCTTGGTAATTATTGTTTAGAGACTCTTTTTTATTTTCTGGGTATCCAATCATATTATCCAGATACAATAATGGTTTTCTTTTTTCTAACTCTTATGTCTTTATTTTATTTTCTTTATAACAAATTTGTTTATTCAAGTGCAGCAGGAAATGTTAGCTATCATACACACTCCCCTCTATTCAGCCAACAGACAGTTCGAGGCAATCCCTTTTTTTTTTTTTTTTTTGAGTTGGATTCTCACTCTGTTGCCCAGGCTGGAGTGCAGTGGCACACTCATAGCCACCCCAGCGTTGACCTGCTGGGCTCCAGCAATCCTTCCACCTCAGCCTTCCAAGTAGCCACAACTACAGGCATGCACTACCACAACTGGCTAATTTTTTTTTTAATTGTAGAGATGTGGTCTCACCAAGTTGCCCAGGCTGGTCTTGAAGCCACGGGCTCAGGCAATCCACTCACCTCAGCCTCCCAAAGTGCTGGGATTATAGGCTGAGCCACCAAGTCCAGCCAGCCTGTTATCTAAAACAACTTTATCATGGGATTTCAGAGAAGTTTATTGGACAACTAAAGCCTTTGCAGTAGAATTGGCTGTAGTAGCTGATGTTTGAGACAGATTTCAAATCATAGTTTCAATTGCATTTATTCTAAGCCAGGGAAGGTGCATTCTACCAAAAGATAGTCATTTAAAGAGGTTTACTCCTGCTGGAACATTTCTCTTCACTCCATAGTGCAATTTAAGAGGTATAGACCAATGTCAAGTTTCTGATGTGGAATAATAATGGTACCATTAGAATTCCTAATTCACGGGGCAACCCTTTCGGGTCCCCTCCTGCTGTGGAAGCTTTCTTGTCCTCTCAATAAATCTTGCTTTCTCACTAAAAAAAATAAAATGAAATGAAAAAGAATTCCTAATTCACCGTGATCTTTTATTTTCCCTTATTGAGACATGGAGTTGCCCACACATACAATTGATCATTAAATCCTCCAGATAAAAATATATCCTGGACAGGCAGAACAGGCAGTTCCCTGTGGAACACCTCATGCATTAGAGTTACCAGCAGGAAGTACTAGTACTATTTATCCAAATTTCCACTACTAAACAATCGCATCATTGGAGGCAATTAACAATTAGAGAATTAGGGATATGAATTTGTCTACAAACTGTCTAATTTTCTCTCCCTTCGGTTTTTAAATTTAGTTTTGGGCATACTTTAACTGCAAAACCCTCCCTGTAAGTTTTGTCTTCTGTGAACCTTAAACACTGAATCTGAATATGTGACTCTAAAAGCCTAACTCTATAGAAAGGATCAGCTGTGTGAATTTGAACAGGTAGTCACACTTGGAATATCAGTGAAATTTGTTCAGGGTGAAATAGAGGATTTTTAAGTTCATATAGGGATTTAGGTTTAAAATGGCATGCCCAGCATTTAGTTAAGTTTCCTGTAGACACTACTGATTGTGAAATCCTAACCACACATAAACAGAAAGATGGCACAAGAGAAAGAAGAAAAGGAACAAAGATTTCACGATGACAGAGAAATCTTGATCTTTGATTTGGGGAAAGCTATTCACATCTAGGATGTCATCTGCTTCTAGTAAGAAACTCCCTTGAGGGTCCAACAGGTAAATACAGTCTCAAGAATCTGAATCTCTTTAGTTGAGAGATGTGGATCCAAGACTCAAGGCCCTGAAGTTTTATTGCAGTGCAGGTGGTGAGGAGAACTTGGTATGGTTCCTTCCAACAGATTCAAGGGCAGTCTTTCTCTGATGTCATTTCCAGAAGACCCAGTCTCTAGGTTCTAGATCATGAAAGGTTCGATTATCCTCATTGGTGAATTATGAAAGGCTTGTTTTACCTGGTGAAAACATGCTTTGGCATAATGCATTAAAGCCTTACAATATTTAGTCATGTCAGTGTTTATAACAGCAGGAGATACACGAGGTACTCTTATTAGGTGAATAGGCCTTTCAGCAACTATTTCATAGAGTTAATTTGTGTTTTCCAGTAGGGGTGAATCTGAAGACCTGTGGTAGCCGGGCACAATGGCTCATGCCTGTAATCCCAGCACTTTGGGAGGTCAAGGCAAAAGGATTGCCTGAGCCCAGGAGTTCGAGACTAGCCTGGACAACATAGGGAGACCTTGTCTCTACAGTAAATCAAAAAATTATCTGGGCATGGTGGCATGTGCCTGTAATTCCAGCTACTTGAGGCTGAGGTGGAAGGATCACCTGAGTCCAGCAAGTCAAGACTATAGTAGCCATGATCATGCCACTGCACTCCAGCCTGGGTGACAGAGTGAGACTCAAAAAAAAAAAAAAAGAGAGAGACTAGTGGTAATACCTTTGGCTAAGGCAATCAATTGGCATCAGTGCATAGCTTCTTCAGGCGAGTACTTCAAAGCTGAATGTAGTAATGCTCAGTAGTTATAGCTATAAAGATGTGCCTGTTTGCCTTAAAGGATTTTACTTCTGTGTCCACTGTAAGTCTAAGTTACCTCTAGTAAGGTTCACTATTTCTCTAGTAAGGTATGGGTTCTTGATCCACAGTTCTTAAAAATGAAACTGGCTGGGGTTCCAGATGGAAAAGTTGCAGATTCCTCGAATCCAGATTACCCCATGATTGCCTAGCTTCTAAAAAGCTTAGCTACTGAAGGCCTCCTACTGGACCAGTCCAGTTTCCATTTCTTTATCAAAACCAGTTCAACTCTGAACCCAGTCCAATCAAAGAATTGCTCAAATAAAGTTGGAGCCCAAATCTGAGCAGGAACTCATCCTGCTATCTTCACTTGCAGCAAGACAGCAATGGCACAATGAGCCCCACAGGTACTTTCACTTAGACACTCAGTGCTCCTGCAAATCACGGAAGGTCTCCTTTGGATCCCACTTCTGACACCAAAAATTGTTTTTAAAAAGTTAGACAATTACATTTGACAAAGTTTGTTTAAGCAAAGAATGATTCATGAGTCAGGCAACACTCAGAATCAGAAGTCAGAGAGCTACACCCAGCATTGTGAGCAGTGAGCTTTTATAGGACAAACACAGAGGCACAGTAGAGAAATCACCTAATTGGCTACAGTTAGGCATTTGCCTTATTCCAGCATGATGTCTTAGGCATTTGCCCTATTTGGGCATAGTCTGATCAGTTGGCTATCTATGACTGTCTAAAGCTTGGCTTTTTGTGAGTGACTGAAGCCTGGCTATGAATTTCAAAAAAAAACTCCTAAGTTTTGTTTCATTTTGCCTATATACTAAGTTAGGCTGCAGTTCCTTATGTAAGAACTCAAAATATGGCGATAATCTTAGTCTAATCGCCTCCTGCTTATGTGACTTAACAAGAGTCCTCGATTTTATACTTCAGATAAGTTATTTGTGCCTGCTTTTTTTTTCTTATTGTCTTGCCAGAGGTTTGTCTTTTTTTTTTTTTTTTACTATTTTCAAAAACCTAACTTCGGACTTTACAAATCTTCTATTTTCTAGCGTTTATAAAATAACATAAAATAATAAAAAATATAACTTTTTTTTTTGTAAAGATAAGGTCTCACTATGTTGCCTAAGTTGGTCTCATCTCAAGCTTCTGGGCTCAAGTAATCCTCTTGCCTTGGCTTCCCAAAATGCTGGGATTATAGGTGTGAGCCACCATGTTTGACTCTAATCTTATATAACTATTTCCCTCCCGCTTTTTCTGGATTTATTTTACTATTCTTTTTCTGATTTCATGAGGTGGTTGCTTGCTCATTAATTATCAGCCAGTCTTCATTTCTAACATATGCATTTAAGATTATAAATTTTCATCTAAGCACTAGTTTAGCTGCATCTGCCAAGTTTTTATATGTATCTTTTTCATAATTCATTTTAAAATATTTTCTAATTTTCATTCTGATTCTTCTTTGACCATGGGTTATTTAGAAATATATTCAGTGATTTCCAATATACAAGGAGTGGATCCAAAACAATCCAAACCTTATTTATAAAAAATTGTATAGTGCACGCTTAAACTTCAGTCACCTTCGGAGTACTCTCTGTTTGAGCAAAACACCTATCAAGACCTTTTTCCAGTGTTCAAAATGGTTCTGGAACTGGTCAATTTTGATGCCACTTAGTGCTCCCATTGTTTTTTTGTTTCACCTCTTCCACATCAGCAAAATGTTTCCCTTTGAGGACTTTTTCATCCGGGGAAACAAAAAATAGTTGCTTGGGGCAAGAGCGGGTGAATAGAGTGGTTGGGGCATGGGGATCATGTCATTTTTGGTCAAAAACAGCTGAACGCTCAGCACAATATAGGCAGATGTGCTCATAAATCACCCATCATGAAATGGGCAAACATATTGAAAGAATCTCCCCCAAAAAAGTATCTGAAGCTGCACACAACAATGCTGGCTAGTACACTGATGACAATGGGTTCCTAGAACACTTACCTAATGGTGGAAGCCTGTGCCACAAAGGGCACCCCTCCAAAAAATAATTCTGATTCTTTAGTGTCCTTCCTCTTATGAGGATTTTCTATGCTTTGTTGTTGTTGTTGTATTCTACTTTAATAACATTGTATCTGGTCAGATTTTGAAAATGTTCTGTGATTTCAGCAGTGGTTAGAAGCAGCTTAGGTCCATTAAATCAATTATATTAATCATGTGGTTGACTGGGTGCAGTGGCTTGTGCCTGTAATCCCAGCACTTTGGGAGGCCAAGATGGGAGGATTGCTTGAGACCAGGAGTTCAAGACCAACCTGGGTAACATAGCGAGACCTCATCTCTTATTTATTTTTTAAAAAATTTTATTTTAAAAAAATCATATTGGGCTGCCACGGTGGCTCACTCCTGTAATCTTAGCACTTTGGGAGGCAGAAGCAAGAGGACTGCCTGAGCCCAAGGGGTTCAAAACCAACATGAGCAACTTAGTGAGACCTCGTCTCTACAATAAATCAAAAAATTAGCCAGGCGGAATGGCAAGCCCTTGTAGTCCCAGCTACTTAGAAGCCTGAGGCAGAAGGTCTAGGCTGTGGTAGCTGTGAACATGCCACTGCACTCAAGTCTGATAGACAGAGTAAGTCTCTGACAAAAACAAACAAAACTGTTGTCCACATTTTCTTTATCCTTACTGATCTTTTATCTGCTTTTTCTATCATTTAGAAATATTTAAAAATCCCCCACTATGATTATGAATTTGCCTGTGCCTCCTAGTAGTTCTGTCATTTTGGCTCTATTTTTTTCCATTTTCTAGTTTTTTTATGTCATATAACAGGTGTTTATAAATTCAGAATGCTTATCTCTTCTCAATGAAACTTTTAATCTAGTGAAATGTTTCTCCTTACCTATAGCTATGATATTTTTGTTAAAGTCTATTTTGTCTGATAGTAATATGCTACAAAAATTTTTTTGATAAGTGATTGCATCTGTTTACTTTTAGTATCTGTAAGAATGTGACTCCTAGCCGGACTCAGTGGCTCAGCCTGTAATCCCGTGCCTTTGGGAGGCTGAGGTGAGTGGATTGCCTGAGCCCGCGGGTTCGAGACCTGCCTGGGCAGCGAGACCTCATCTCTACAATAAATCAAAAAATCAGCCGGGCATGGTAGCACATGCCTGTAATTCCAGCTACTTGGAAGGCTGAGGCGGAAGGATCGCCAGAGGGCAGCAGGTCGAGGCTGCGGTGGCCGGGAGCAGCCACTGTACTCCAGTCTGGACGACCGAGTGAGACTCCAACTCAAAAAAAAAAGAATGTGACTCCTGTTTACTTTTAGTATCTATAAGAATGTGACTCCTGTAAACAGCAAATGGACTGTTGAGTTGTTTTTATGTCCAGTTTGATAATATTGGTCAAATTATTATAAAATTTAGTCCTTTGCATTTAATGTAATTACTGATATGTTGGGGGTTAATATCATTTTACGGTTGCTATGGTTTGAACGTGTGCCCCAAGGTTTATCTGTTGGAAACTTAATCTCCAATACAACAGTGTTGAGAGGTGGGACCTTTAATAGGTGATTAAGTCATGAGGGAGCCCTCAGAGTGGATTAATGTTGTTATCACAGGAGTGGATTATTGTGAGAATGGGTTTGTTCTAAAAGTGACTTCTTCTGTCTCTTCTGTCTCTTGCTGTCTCTCACCATATGATGACTTCCACAATGTTATGACAGTGAAAAAGCCTTCACCAGATGTGACCCTTCAACCTTGGACTTCCCAGTCTCCAGAATCTTGGATATTTTGCTATAGCAGCACAAAACAGAGACTAAGACAACTATGTACTTTCTGCTTTTCTTGTCTTGCCTTTTGTGAAACTTTACAATATTGGTGAATAAGTCATTTTTCAAAAGTGTTTGCTCTTTCCTTTTTGGGGGAAGGGGAATCTGTTTTTCAAGTCAGGTCACCCTATCTACCAATTGCTCTTTGGTAAAAATCTTAGTAGCAGAGTCAAAATATTAAACTCATCTCAGTATTGAGTTGTTTACACCAGAATCAATCTCTCTCTCTCTCTCTCTCTCTCTCTCTCTCTCTACCCTCTCTCTCTCTCTACCCCCCCCCACCTCCCCCCACCCTCCCTCTACTTCCCCTCCCTTCCTCCCTCCCTTCCTTCTCTCTAACAGGAAAAATACTTTCCTGGCTTGCATCTAAGTTCTAAACAAAGTTATCATTTATAGAAGTTGAAAGAAGTTGTAAAAGGGACCTCGACTTTCCTTCAGTGCTCTAAGTGGTTTGCTCTCCAAAGACCTGAGATACTCTAAAAATGAAAGGACGCAGGGGTGGGGTGGAGCCCGCGGCAGCGCAGAGGCCAAACTCGGGGTAGGGAGCGAGGGTCCTGGACAGACCTCGGAGCCTTTTCCACTTCTGAGCCACTGTGCCCGAAACCTGAGATTCATATGCTCGGCCCTGGCCGTAGTCAGCGAGAGCTGACACACACGCCCCTGCAGCGGATACGCTGCCCCGCTCGCCAGCCCCAAGCCTCGTCCGCTCCTTGTCACCCCAGGCGGCGGGCAGAGCGGCCCTTCGCGAAGCCACCCCGGAAGCGAGAGGACCCGGCCGGGGCCACCGCCCACCCCGGCCTCCCGGGGGATGTGGCGGCAGGAGCCCGGAGCCCCGCGGAAGCCCCCGCGGCGACCCTGGGATCAGCGAGGCTGGGAGGGCACGCGGGCCCCGGGCTCCGCAGGCTGAACCGTCCCGGGTGGCCCTGCCGCTCCCGGGCCCATCGGCCGCCTTCTCGGTGCCCATACAGCGCGCAAAGCGAGGCGGCGGTGCCCCTGGCCCGCTGCTCTCCCCGCGGGACCCCAGCCGCCCGGCGGGTGCGCCTCCCACCTGCCCGCCCGACCCCGGGAAGGAGTCGCGGACCTCGCTCGGGGCGCGCCTGGAGGGGCCCGACGTACCTGGGCGAGGCGAGCAGCGCCTGGCTGCGCCTCTTTGCTGCCTC